>NC_133977.1:40363871-40663871 GCF_047716275.1 Strix uralensis | reverse complement strand
AAAGGAGAGATGCATGAGAAATTTTAATCTGCTCAGGTCTAACATGTAAACTCACTAGTTTAGTGAGTGATTACTGGAGAATGAATACCATCAAAGACTTATTGCAAGAATTTGACTAGCCTCAGTCTTAAAATAAAAGTGATTTTTAAAAAGGGCTGTGACAAATATCATGCTTTGAATGACATTTCTTCATACTGTTGGTGGAGTTTTGGACAAAAGAAAGCTCAAGTTGTCAGGCAAAGATTTAAATATACATAAAGTCCTCAAATCTGTCCCCAGGATATCTGCAGCCAAACACACTTATGCTATAAGCACTATTTTGGAGAAGATGACTCATGAAAGCTAAGTTCTTTTGTTTACTTGTTTATCTCCACTTATTCCAGCACTTTGATGCCTTGATAACAGGCATGAAAAGCAGGAATCAGTCCAGCACCAAGCTTTTTAAAAACACTACTTATATATATTTGACAAATTTTACAGGAACCAAGTCTCTGTTTTTCTACATGCTCCATTTTAAGGCTTGAGTTTTCAAAATGAAGAGTGTCTAGGTAGCATGGGCGTACATACAGGGAATGAAAACAGCACATTACTTTCACACTCACTCCAACTGTCCTATAGGTGACGCAGACTTGATATACAGCACATTTACTTATACATAGACCCGTGAGTTTACAAGGAGGAATACAGCTCCTCTTTCAAACACCTTAAAACCTAACCAGGGCAAAGATGACAAAATATAAGGGAAGACCTTCAGAGAAGAAAGAGAAGATTATTTATAATGAGAAAAGCAGCAAGATTGCTTGAAGATACAGCTTAATTACAGGGGAGGATTTGAAGGAAGACAGAGAGAAAATGCTTGACAGAGAACAAGGAGACAATCATGGGAGTCACATAAAAGGATGTGCAGAGCTGAAGAAATGAGAATGGGAATAGATTATGTGAGTGCACATTAACCTCTCTTTTTTTTTTTTTTTTCCCAGAGACTCACTCTAAAGTTAAAAAATGCTCTTGGATATTTGCCATTCAGTCGGTGAATCCGAGAACACACCCCTGCAGGCCCATCATGGGTCTAGATTGGCCTAATAAATCACTTGTCCCAAGACAATGCAATTAAGCCTAATTAGCCGATGCCTTTATTCCTAAACAGTCTCTTCCCAAGAGAGGTTTTAACTTTTGGTTTCTAAATTAGCTCAAGGAGCTAAATTGCTCTCATCTCCTTGGCAAAGAAACAGTTCATTTCTACCTTAGTACAGGATACTTTATGCACTCGGGGGACACGTGTTGCACTCCACGAGTAGTTTATCCATACATAATCCTTTTAATCATAGTCCACAATTTGAGTCCACCAGGACCAGGGACAAACCGTTCTGGAAACAGCAGTGTGTGCACTTCCATCTGTGACCACTGAATTTCCACCTTGCTGCATTCAGCACAGCTCCCTGGAAGTCTCTACACTGCTTCCCCAGATCCTTTCCTTGGCCAAGCCAGGGTGCTCCAGTCTGCTAAAACTACCTTCAGTAATGCTGAGATAGTCAGAGCTGGTAGAATCCAAAGACCAGTGAGAATTGGACCATCCTGGGCATTTTAAACAAGAGCAGCTTTAGTTCTTTCCAATACAGTAGACATAAACTTTCCCAACATTTTTGTGACTGTCCTTTGCTCCCAACTCACATTGCTCCAAAACTCCATTTTTTTCAGGAGTTTCAGAGAAGCTTCAGCTATTTAGTTTGGGGATTATGTGTCTCTAATTCAAAAAGGAATAATGTGGTACCTCCTCATAGATCAAGAAAATAAATAAAGACAAACTCAACTGGAGCTACCAACCCTAGAAGGCACTGAGCAACCTCTTGCAAAACAAAATTACTGGGCAGAGAGGGTCTGCACTGGAGTAGGGGGGTGACCCAGAGCACCTGAGAAAAATGCAAAGGAGGAGATGTGTGGAGCTGGAACAGTGTACTTTTGTTTATCTCATGCCAAGGTGAAAGTTCCCATATCAAAAAACTATGCAGGTCTCTACAAAGAAGTAATAGGAAGCCATTTGTGCTCTGGCATTTTCATTGGAATCAAGATGCCAAAAAGGAAAATGGTCTAAGAGAAAGGGTTGATATCTCACTTCTCTCTGTGAAAAAATTGCCTGAAGATACATTGTGTTTCTCAAAGCTGGTATGAAATAGTTACCTTTTTGTTTCTTGTTCTTTGATACTTTTTTTATCCTATAGTAAAAGCTGACACGTTCTTTGGACATCAGCTGTTTCCTGCACATACAGCATTTCTTCACATCACACAAACTTTTTATTTTTAAACTCTACCTGCTGCTAGTCTGTGCTAAAGTTAAGTCTTGATAAATCCTTTCATTTTAAACACTAGACTGTGTACAATTTTCATTTAATCCTCTGCCAAGGCTTATCTATTATTCTCCTGGCTGCTTTACATACATTTATTTCTCTTTCATCTTTTTAAATTGTGCCTTACTTTTTCATACAGGGATTTGACTAAATCAATTTTTTTTTTTTTTATTCTTCTATCTCAGGACTCTGAGTTTGTTCCTCCCTGTTCCTTATGCCAGCTGACAGCAGAGCTGAACTCACTGCACATTTGCAACTGCAGATACTCTGTTGTGAACACTTGAATTCTCCTGTACCTTCTATCCTGTGTGCTCACAAACATTCACCTTTCTGTATAGCTAACTTGCTTGGTAGATTTTAGTTGTCCTTCTTTTTATAAATGGAGAAATTGAGAAACAGGAGAAGAAAAAAAAAAAAAAAAAAGCCACTTTTCTGGAGCCCAAAAAGCTAGTCAAGCAAAATTTCAGTATTAGTAGGTCACCTTAGTGCTCTCTGTGTCTTGGAAACCTCCCCTCTGCAACATAACTGCATTTGTGTGGAAACTTGGTGGCACAGGATCAGTCTGCACTGACCAAACGGTTTCAGTAGTGTTTCATAGCTCTGCCCTGGTCAAGTCTTTTTTTATTTGAAACCTTCCCACAGAGAAATCACTCTAGCACAATTAGCCAAGAATATATTGCATTGTGATATATAGAACAGGTATTAAAAAAGCTATCCAAGTATTAAAAGACTTCAAAGGAGGTAAGATCATGAGAGAATAGGGGTATATTGGACCCATATATGGCAGATTCATTCAGTTTTACTGCTCTAGGAAGAAAGACAGGGGACTAACAAAGGACTACCCAATATACTTGGGTACAGATGTTAATTAGGATGGTTACAACATGTAACTTTTAGAACCACAGCCCTTGTAATGATTTAGAGAACTATCCCTAATTAAGCCAGAGAGTGCAGGACAGTACTTGTGGTTACATAGGGGACATACACGTCTGTACTGTCCATAGCCTCCATCTGCCAGCCATCAGACCCAAGGATCAAACCTTGCTCTTGGGCAAGTTCATGAATTACCAGCTTCCAAAATTCTTGTAGGAAGCTTGCACATCCATAAAGAAGTGGGATTGGTGTTGCCTTTTGGCTGCTGGAACATGCCATGGTATTCCTGAATAACACCAGGCATACGTTTGCAGTTAGGCTGCCACAACCTTGGTCTGCAGACTCAAAGCAGAAAGCAGGTTTGGCATGGCCCTAGCTGCTGGTAGTAAGGTTATTAAATAAATCCCTCCCTAGTTGCATTTTAAAAGAAAGCAGCAGCAAACAAGTGTTTTGCTGTCCAGGAAGCAAGCTCTGGATGGAGCAGCACCCATGGGAACCAGCTGGAGGGCAACCCAGTTTCTGAAACAGGGTGTAACTACAATGTGAGAGCCTGTTTGCTTACACAGCTCTGGGCATGGACAAAATATGCTCACAAAATTAAGGGAAGTTGAAACAAAATATCGAAATTACTTTGGTGATGGACAGTCGCTGGGCTTGGGGGTTTAAAATTAGAATTTTGGATTGAGCTGTTAAGTTTTCAATTAAGTCCTTTGTGCCCCTGTCTCAGCCACTAACAGACAAAGGCACTTGGCCAACATTCTGGGTCTGCCTCTTTGAATTACGGTCAGAACATACGTTTTTGTATTAAAATACAATACATTATTTCCATATAAAAATAACCACCTAGTCAATAGCTTGCAGAAAATATGAAGGATGAGACGAATTAAAGAAATCTATATAGGTGGGTATAGTGACTTGCATAATATTGGCCATGAGTTAAAAACTATATTTCAGATAGTTTAAATGACAAAGGATATCAGCAGGATTGGAATTTAATTACCTGCTTATGTGTGGGCTGAAATGCAAAGAAACAAAATTATTTGGTGTTTCTGTTTTTGAGTGAAGTTGTCTGGCCACTGGGTGTCATCCTTGATTCAGATGACAGCCAAAGACTTTTTAGATACAACATAAAACCTGCAACTTCCAGAGCAGTTAAATTCCACTCTATTTGATTGTACAACATACAGCAAATTGCTCTGCATTTAAATCAGCTATAAAATTGAATACTTTGACATAGACAAATTCCCCTTTGTCTCACTGCCTTATTTGGAGACCTGAAATGGCTGTCTGATGCGGAAAAGAAAGAAAAGTAATGCAACTGGGGCATATTAACCACAATTTGATGAGTGATTATCAAATCTCAGGGAATATGAAATAACTATGATAAAATAATGCAAAGGGTCTGTGCAGGAAGTCTGGAATTATATCCTTAAATGGGCCCTGGCTGAAAAAGCCTATTTCATATCGGCAACTGTATTTAAGATATTCAGTATCCAAATTCAGTACACAAGTTAATGACTATGTATGAAGAAGCTGGTTCAGGAAAAATTAATTTAAGCTCTTACCGACAATACCAAGCTAGAACCCTCACAGAGGTTTCAAAATTTCATCAAGGAGGAAAAAAGACTCAAAGTCCTTGAGATATATTAATTCCTCTTATTGCTATTTGGTGATTTCTAGCTGGCCCACATTTTTTCACTGCTCAGCATCTTCTCAGCTCCCCACAGCCGGGATCCAGAAGTGTGGCCATGGGAGAAATACCTGCACCTGGCTAACGGAGAACCATAAAAAAAAATTTCCAGAAGAAATGTCCAGTTATTAGGAATATTTTGCCAGTGTTCACATGTGAGGAACAAATCAGCTCACAACAGGCCATATGTCATCCTAATGAGTTTCCTGTTATAGGTGACTGAGAAGAACTTATCGGCATTATTTTGTTATCTCCTGAGAGTCTAGACGGTCTGAAACCAGCACATAGTGCAGCAAAGCTGCTTATTATAATATTATTTCTCTCTGAAACCTGATTTAGCTTGCCTTCTTCAAACTAAAATAAAAGTAAGTGCCAGCAATCTCTCCAAGCATTATAGCCAAAAAGAAACGTTTACATTTGTTGGTGCATTAAAAGTGTTGGTCCTACTGTTCTTAATATACACAGAGTACAACCATACAACATTTTAAATAACAAGTATTTTTTTTAATTCAGCTAACCTCAGTTGATAGGACAGATTTTCATGGATTTTACAGCCTTTGAGAACACAGATCTCCATGTAATGCTTCCTAGCTTTACTGGTGGATAGCATTTTAATAAAAACATGCCAGTATTAAAGGGCTATTAGACAGAGTTGAAATTGCCTTTGATTTTGTTCACCAACCAATGATTTTTAAAAATCCATTTTTAAAGGAAGATGATAAATATTCTCTTTACATTAAGCAGTCTCATAGGCATGATTTAAGCTACTTGTTTTTAGTATTATAAACATTCTCTTTTATGATTATATTTAGTTTAGAACTGATAGCAGACTCCAAGGAGAAAATGTAATTAAGATGTGAGCATGTACATTAACAATTTCAAAATTTACTAAAATTAACATAAAATAGCCCATCTGAGAAAATAAATTCAGATAACCAAATTATCTAAACTTGCACTATCTTTTTCATTGATGCAAGACATCAGTAACAAATAATAGCCCAATGAGGTTTTTCTGAAGCAGGGAATTTCTTCTACAAATCTTTACATATATACATACATATAGACATAGAAACACATGTCTGTAGTCTGTGACTAGGAATCTGTACACTCACTTTCAGATGTCAACTAAAAGAGAAGTTATTTTCCAATTTAATCTTCACAGCACCTTTTATTTGGGTATAGATATATACTTACGCTGGTTTAATACTCTGGAAATGCTTCTCATGAATGTAGGCACCAGCAAGGCCTCCTGCTCCAGAATTTAAATACTGCAAAGAATAAATCAACATGTGCACATCATGCTCATTATCTGTAACGTATTGTTTTCCTTCCCTCATCCCACTCTAAAACAGACTAATTTTAACATTTCTAGTGCTTTCTAGCAGGAGATCTTAGCATTTGTCTCAAAGTGCTGATGTAGGTAAAAGCAGATATATTTTTTCAGACTAGTTCCAAAAATATCTTTCTTGGCTTACATATGATATTTGAAGTCTAACAGACAAAAGGCTAGAAAATTGAAATACGGCTGAAACAGTCCCATGTCATAATACATATGGCAAAGTCATCAAACAATTAATCTGACTATATCTGTCAATTCTTAATCTCAAGAGAAGTCAAAGGAACTAAAGATACCTTTTTCTGTGATCTGAAATTATTTAAGTTTAGGCAAGAATATTCTCTTCTTTACAGACCACTTAAGAAAATCCTATAGCCACAAGACCTTCTCAGTGTGGGAAATAAGAGAAGAGACTCTGATACTGTGGCTGCATAGCAGAGTGTGCTTCAGAGCAAATATTTAACCACCACTAGCATCCATCTCACATCCACCAGACCTTGCAGGTTATTACCACTATTATCTTTTGGAACCTCTCGTAATGCAGTCACCACTGAAGTCAGTGTCCATCTCCTTATTGTGGCTGGTTCAAACATTCAGCCAGTCTTGATCAACAGTTCAGGTACAGTTCTTATTCATCTGACCTGTTTGCTGACCCATCATATAAGTAACATTATGGAAAATAGTCTCAAACAGTGAATCCATTTTACCTTGTAAGAGCACCAGCAGGCAAAATCTACTCCCCAGTCATGCAAATGAAGCTCTACATTCCCAACAGCATGAGCCAGGTCAAATCCAACAAAGCAACCCTGCAGGAAAGAGATAATTAATATAACACTTATCAAGATAATCATCACTATAAGATTATTTTGAAAAAACATCTTTAGAGCTTTACTTGCTCTCTATATAGGCATACTATCAAGTCCCATCTGTTTTGAGTTATTACTAGAAACAAGTTTTCTATACCCTAGATACATGTAGAAATCATTAATTGTTCTGTGGGCTTGTCTTCAAGGACTCTTGGATATGGTTTAGATGCTTAAGTTTTTTTCTCATGCATTAAAGCGGAATCACTTGAAATAAGTATTCAGAAAGAATGCATAATTTCAAACTGTTGTATGGCATCACAAGCTCTAGGCAGAGACAAAATAGTAATGTACATAATGATGCTGGTCACTCATGAACAATTACATTCCATTATATACTTATATTTAAGGTCTTCCTGATATTTAAACTGTGAGGATCTTGGTCTTTGAGAATCCAAATTGGTGAGATAGCAGCCTACGCAACACTTTGATCTTTAAGGACTCTTGTACTTGTTCCTGAAAAGTTACAAAAGAATTCTGTCATTTCTCTGTGAAAAGTGTTGTATTTGTCATAATCACAATTTGCATAGGGCACTGGGGGGGAAAAAAAAAAAAAAAAAGCATGTAAGGACCATAGATGTATAGATCAAAAAGTAGCAGTTTTACACACAAAATAACCACTGGATGGCAGCATTTTTAAACTAAAAACGTCTTCCAAGCTTTGCTATTTATTTAAGTGCAGAGAAGTAAAACTGTCTTTTGTGCCTGGACTACAAATTAAATGCTATTTTGCATTTTGCTTTTAAAACACAAACAGCCGACTTGTAAGCAGCATGGTAGGAATAAGAGTGAGAGCAGAGTCTTCAGAAAAATCAACGTCCAATAATAAAACAGAGCATTTCTTTTAAGAATCTCTTGCTGTTTCTTGCATGAAGGGAGCCTTAGCTAAATTATTTAAACAGTACTTTGGTATATTTAATCTTCTATATAAACTAGATAACAATTTGAACAAAGCAGCATTTTAAGATGTGACACACTAATTCTAATGGAGGCGTTGAAGTTACCGGCTTGATAAGTCGCTCCAAAACGATGGGAAGAAAACTCAGTGACATAGCATTTGAATGATAGGAAACCAAGTTCCAATAAATAGCCTAGCTTTCATACCCTTGGTGGCTTGTCTTCACAGGGACATACAGAAGTGAATTAAGACAAATCAAGTGAAATGGTGAATTAATGCAAAGAAGCTGAAGCACACTAAATGCCTGTGGGAATGCTCTCATTCAGAGGTAAAGTGGCCCTGGTTCAGAGAAATAAGACACAGCAAACTCAAGCAAATCTGCTAGTGAATGAGAAGTTTTCACAGGGTTTTAAGGCATTAACTTCAAAACTTCAGTTGACTGGATTTCAACATTTACAGCTATCCCTTCATACATACATCCCACACAAACTTTTTCAAACTTTTTTGAAGAACTTCTACGATAGATTCGCTGATTGCAGTAGAAACCAGGAAAAACATGATATGCTTAGAGTCTTGCAGAACACATGTGTCTGGCAGTACATTAACAAACAAACAAAAAATGGTAGTTGTTCATAAGAAAAAGCCTGTAAGGAATTTAATTCTATGCTAAGTCTTGTGTTAAAATTAGTTGCCCTTTCCCTGTCAGTAAAGGATAAACTCTATTAAAAAACACGCTCAAGCACAAGATGACAAGTTAGGAAAATACAGTAGATGGGAGGTAAGACAAGACTCCTTAGGACACCAGCAGGTTGGATGTCCTCGCAGTCAGGATAGTGTAACAAGCCTCCGTAGCCATGTCTATAACCTGTAACCTACGTACCTGTAACCTCAACACACACAAACTTTCTTGGGCACTGACACTGGCTGGAATAGATCATCTTGCACCCACACTGTGGGTTTGTAGCCCTCAAACAGAACAGCCACCAACATACCACCCATAGGTTGTCTTCCTGACTGCTTTAACTGCTTCCCAACACTTTGAAATTGGTTGGTAAATCCTACTGGGCACTATTTAACTTACTACAAGACATAGCCTGAAAATCTGGGTTCAGTGCTGACAGGTTTCCTGCATCGCCTCAGAAACACCCACTCGTACCATTTTGTTCAAGTCATCATCTGCAAGATGGGTGGTGCTGGTTTGCTTTCCCGGGAAGGCGTCTGGCACTCGAGTAGCACAAACAGCAAATGTTTAGCCACACAGATTGCATGGAAAAAGTAAAACAAACTGAAACAGCTCTCCCTGCACAAGCCACGCAGAACAAGGACTGCGTGGGAATGTTGCTTCCCTAGACTCGGGGGAAAACAGAGCTCTCCATCTGCTCTGGGCGAAGAAGAGGACATGTGCTCTCCCCTGCCTCTTCCGTTTTATTCTAACATCTAAAAGTCATTTCTGCAAAGTGTCTGGGTAGCTGCTGATAACCAGCAGGTAACAACTCAGCATGGACAATGACATTTGGAGAGAGGAAGAGAAATGACAGCTTCACACCAGCAAAGCTGGGACATTTAGAAAGAGAGACAGGAAAAGAAATGAAGATGAAGGATCTTAAAGCTCTTCCTACTGGGACTCAAGAGATTAAAATACTTTACATACGGTACAGAGTCAGTAGAAAGTACAATATAACTTATGAAATGAAAATTATATTTGAAAGCTAGAGTGTCCTAGAAGTCAGCCATTTCTTCACTTGAAGAATAAAATGACTCAACTCCCTCCATCCTCTAGAGCAAGCTCAAAAGTATGAAACAAGGAAAACTGTTACATCCCCTTCAGCCTGCTGATGAGTCTCTTGCACAATACGTAGTAATTTTGATTTATCTGAGAGACCTAAGATGGAAAAATAGCCTGAGGTAATTTTTCAAGCTTAATTTAGTTCATTTAATATTTAATGACTTAATGAAGCTGTCTATGTGCAGAGCTTTCACTCTGGGAGGAATCTTAACGTATGTAGAGAACTTAGGAAATTGGCTTAAAAAATGTAAAAGGGAATCAGTAACTTAATTCATAAATGATTGACCTCAAGAATCCTAGGATATTTTCCAGACCTCCTGAGCTCGCAGCTCAAATCTCTAGCCAAGCCCTGATAGGGCACAATATTGCAGATTTTATTTCAATTGTACATTAAAAGAATTATTAAGACCATCTGTGTAGGACTTTTCTCTCTGCTACACTGGCTGACAAGTCATTTTTTTCCTTCTCAAATGACACTTCCACCTTGTATTTTCCCCTTCTGACTTTCTTGCTTGTCAGCTCTCCCCACCCTATTTTCTGTTCATAAGCATGGGGTCAATCACCACCTTTCATCACCAGGAAGAGGAGCCTTGCATTTTTGCTATGAACATGACTTCTCAGGCTTATACTCTTTTAATATAAATTTTAAAGGACTTCCAGTTTTTTGTGATAATATGTCATGTATAAGACAATTGTTCTAACCACTGTTGGTTTCATCAGGTCCAGAAGCTCTGGAAGGAGGTATGGTCTTTAAGTCCACACACCTACTGTCCTGAAAGCTTCTCAGCCTGGGGACAGGGACTCGTTGAATGCCACCAAACAAAAATTAAGCCCATACATGTTACATAGATGCTAATGATTCTTGTTCAACAGTTGTTTTCTTGTTCTCCTCTAACCCAAAGGCAGGTCCCAACATCAGCTCCGACCCGGGAAAAGAGGAGAGGGACCAATTGGTTTTGAGCATCCAACATTTTGGGCTTTTTGGTAACTAGAAGCCCTGAGACCAAGAGAAGCAGCATGATGCAGGACTACTTCTTTACCAATATTAAGACAGCAAACTCTTCATGAATCGCTGATTTAGTAGCTGTTCAAGCAAATATTTGCCATATGCAGATGTTTAAGTGTGGTGTAACAGTATGTTGCATAGTGGTTTGTAGAAACATATAAACATCACTTAACCCAGGGGACAGGATTTGTAAAGACATTGAGCTGAGTGTAACAGCAGGGAAATAAAACCAGGGCTAACTCATGCTTTTCAAGCTTCATGGGTACTCAAGCAGTTCTTCAGGCTGAATTGCTTTTTAAAGACACTGATGACATTTTAGATCATGAATCTACCTGGATCCCAGTCCTACATGCTCTAACCACAAAGGGGCTGGCAATTAAATTGTTGGGGGTTTTTCTCCCCTTTTTAAAAATTTCTAGAAGAGATTAACTTCTACATTATGGCCTTTCAAACAGGCATGCAGGTGGAAACAGGCCTTTGACGTCTATCTGAGCCTGCTGGAGTACTGAACTGCCGTCAGAAATTGCTCTCCTCTTCAGTAACATCATACAGTCTCTGTATAAGTATGTGGTGTCTTTGTGTATATCTATGTGGAAGCACATACCCCTGAGTTAATATTATTATTTGCACTACTTAATAGACATTTTAAGCTGTCTCCACCAAGTCCTGGTTATCTCCTCAGATAATATAAACAGCAAATCCATTTAGCTCTATATAATGAACTATCAGTGACTGATTTTCCCCAGAACACAGGTTCTCAGCCACTTTGGGGTAGTTTATAGTTTTCAGTGAAACTGCATCACCTCCACTCATCTAAGCCTGCGTCTCACAGTCCAGAGAGCATCTTTAGAGAGGTGGTAAGATGACAGGCTTTTCCCAAGTTGTTGATATTTACAGTAGAGAAAAAATATTTCTCTCTCTCAGACACATCACAGAGCAGATTTCGAGGAACAAGCATTATAGGCATCGGTGGCTGGACAAAAGCTTTGCTGCCACCAAGAGTGAGAACTAGTAGATCAGTGGGTGGCATCATCTTATTAATAACCTATCTTCTCTTTCAAACATTTCAGTATAGCCTTTTGATTATTTGTGGTGAACAAAGAGTACTGGAAGACCCTCAAGGAAGACCCCACAAAGGTGTTGCTCTTAGAGCTGCGTGAAGCTAATACACAGACCCGTTTTCCCCTGCAGCTGACTCCCCCCATTTCCTTTTTCCTTGGTTTTCTGCATCCATGTCAGAAGTCGGTCTTGTTTTGTACTGTGTTCAGGACCAATTTTGTTGCCAGGTGCTGCTCTGTGACAACATTCCCATTTCATATCCCACGGGCCCTGCACTAGCTCTCACACCTGCTCTGCTCTCCCAGGGGAGACTTTACCATCACTTTCCAGCAGCATAACTTACTCCCTGACCTCCAGAAAAATTTCCACTGCCAAACCTACAGCAACAGAAGATGTACAGCCTGTTGTGAGCCAGGAACCTCTCCAGACAGTTAAAACATCAAATATAAATAGTTAGCTGTTTTGCCAAAATCCAGTAATACTAAATAAGTTTATCCTTGAGTGGTTTAATCTCATATGAGATAAGTTACATCCAGTAAAAGACTGCCCCTACAGAAAGTCTAGTGACCTCCTATTGATAAGAAGACTTAATTAAAAACTATTTTCTCCTGGATTCCTAAAGCAATTCAGATGGTTAAAGAAGTTTTACAGCTATGTCTACAGAGCCTGCAAGCTCTGAAGGCTGAGTCATCATTAAAATACAGTCATCTTGTGACGTTGATATGCTCCACATTGTGCCTGTCTCCAGAAAACTGATCAGCTGAGTCTGAACACTGCTGACTCCATGGGGAGCTCACCTCCCTGCTCACTGGGGGCAAGAACTGCCACAGCATGACTGTGGGAAAGGAAGAACATCATTAAAGTCTGCCAAAAAAAAGCAGAAATCTAATACAAACTAACTTTTAAAGAGATTATTGAGTGCACCCTCAGCAAGTTCAATGACGACACCAAGCTGCGTGGTGTGGTCAAAACCCCAGAGGGAAGGGACGTGCCATCCAGAGGGACCTAAACAGGCTGGAGAGGTGGGACTGTGCAAAACTCATGGAATTCAACAAGGCTGGGATAAGGATGTACTGAGAGCAGCCCTGCGGAGAAGTGGACGGAAAACTGACTGTGAGGCAGAAATGTGCGCTCGCAGCCCAGAAAGCCAACCGTGTCCTGGGCTGTACCCAGAGCAGTGTGGGCAGCAGGGCGAGGGAGGGGATTCTCCCCCTCTACTCCGCTCCTGTAAGATCCCCCTGCAGTGCTGGGTCCAGCTCTGGGGGCACCAACATCAGAAAGACACAGACCTGCTTGAGCAGGTCCAGAGGAGGCCACAAATATGTTCAGGGGGCTGGAGCACCCCCCTGTGAGGACAGGCTGAGAGAGTTAGGGGTGTTCAGCCTGGAGAAGAGAAGGCTTCAGGGAGACCTTATAGTGGCCTCCCAGTACTTCAAGGGGGCTACAGGAAAGCTGGAGAGGGACTCTTTATCAGGGGTGTAGGGATAGGACAAGGGGTAACGGTTTTAAACTGAAAGAGGGTAGATTTAGGCTAGATATAAGTAGGAAATTCTTTACTGTGAGGGTGGTGAGACACTGACACAGGTTGCCCAGAGAAGCTGTGGCTGCCCCCTCCCTAAAGGGTTCAAGGCCAGGTTGGACGGGGCTTTGAGCAACCTGGGCTAGTGGAAGGTGTCCCTGCCCATGGCAGGGGGGTTGGGACTAGATGGTCTTTAAGGTCCCTTCCAACCCAAACCATCCTATGATTCTATGAATCAAGCTGTGATTACTTCCTCTCTCTCCATTGAACCTCTTGAAATTCTGTCCTTCAGGAAAAGCCCTGTAGAAGTTAAGAGTAACGAATTATCTCTCCATACATTTAAGTCACATGTGCAAGATTGCTCTCACAGGGCTATTTCTTCATGCATCACACAGCCCCCAAAGGATCTAGGCACAGAATGCTTTTACTTTTTATCAGAGACCCACAGGTTTCTATGTGTGATCTCTTTTGTTCCACAAAAAGTTGAAATTAAAAATATTTCATGAGGAAAATTGATCTAAAATTGATGTTAAAAGGACAGGTCTGAAGCAATCCTACCTTTTCTTGGCCAGCCTTTGTTATTCTAGGGATGTCAAACAACTGTCCTGTGTAGTACTGCACCCCACTGAACAGAATGACAGCAATAGAGTCCCCTTCCTTCTCAATTACAGCAAGGATATCTTCAGTCCTCAAGGTCTCCTCCCCCTAAAACAAAGTTAAAGCACACATTTCACATTAACTCTGGCAGTAATGAAACTGTCATTTCTTATTTCATAATCTATATTTTACCATGAGCTGTGCTGCTTGCATAAGGAGATCAAAAGCAAATCCTTAACATGGTAATGATATACAAAGGTAGTGCTATGAGGTAGCCTATGAGTAAGTTACCTAAAAAAAAAAAAAAATCATTAGCAAACTTATCTTGAAGGTGCCAGTTATAAAAAGTCTATTCACTTCGTATTCTATCATGCTTCATACTCTTTAATATTCCAGACAGTTTTAATTTACAGTAAAAAAAAATCCTGGTGCTAACAGCATATATAATGATTTTTATGTGGCATCTGAAATTTGTGGCACCGACAAGACTTGAAAGTTGTCTATCAGGTTCATTCTGTACTTTTCTGATAAACTTTGTATCCCACAGGAAGCTATTATAAACCTGCCATATTTATATTTCAAAAACAATAAGTCTCACATCATCAAAAGTACAAAAATCCCCAAACCTGGGGTCATTAAATACAGAGGAATCTCAACCAAAATAAAACCCCTCATTCTTGATTCTTTATGCGAAAATTACTGCCCCATCCTCTTCTCATTTTCCTAGCAAGGGATCATGTAAAATATACCACCACCTAGGGATCAATTAGGCAGAGAAAACCTAGAATTAAATTAGAATTGTTACTGAAAAGAGCTTGGGCAAGACTGTTGAATTGCAAGTAACTGTTATTATCTCAACAATCTTTGCAAATCTATCAAGCGTTCAAGAGTGGGCTCTTTACTCACAAGATGACTCAGATTTCAGAAACAAAAGGTCACCATCAGTTTATAGTCAGGTGGCAAAGTTCTTAGTACTGCAAAAGTGAAGCAAGGCAGTCTTTCAAATTAATCTGAATTGCATATTACTCAAAGCAGACCTTTTCCTTAGCCTGTGCTGATACAGACTGCTGCTGTTCATGTTATAGCAATCTTTTACCTTAGGACATTAAAAGGACATTGGGGTTTCTCAATGAGCTACTATGTTTTGCAGTTCTCTTAGGATGCTGTCATTGTTGCTTTGCAAACAGGAAAAACAGAGAAAACATTTTTTTGTTCTATAAGGCAAACGTACTAGTTGAACCAGACAATTATAAAATGGGGTCTTATACCAAAAAATATAAACAGAAACAGAACACATGATTCATCAATTTTACCTAAAAGTATTGGTAGAAACAGATTATAACTTCTGCAGACAGACACTAGAATGTTTGAGAACGTATGAAATACGTTTCTGCCCTTAACAATAGCAAGCAGAACTGAACATATTTCTCACCAACCTCCCGTGGCTGCATCATGAGCATGCATTTCTCCACATCAAGTCTGTGAAGTCGAAGTTGGGACTCAACAGCATACTGGAAGAGATTTCCATGCAGAACTTGTTAGCACAATTACATAATAAAACAACTAAAAGAAAAAAGACACGTCAGAACTTCAGAAAAGGGATTCAGCTGCCTGCCTTTCACTAAAATTAACACCTGAAAGCCTAATACAACTTCACTGAAAACTGTCTGGATTTCCTTTGGTTTGAAAAAGATGCCAGACAGCAAGGATAAAGTCAAAGTCTAAATCCTACAGGATAAGTTCATGGAGTAGAATGAGGGTGGAAATGTGGTGGTGGATGTGCTTCACCAGATTCCAGTGAGCAAAGTCCACCTGGATCACAGCCACAGAGAAGGCTGAACATTGCCTCTCCAGGAGCCCTGGGTACCCAATTTTCTTGGTAACACATGTTAAATCCCAGGCTGTCACATATGCACGTCTGCCAACGCAAACGAGGTTTGGCCAGCACATATATGCTGTCCCATGCTATCTCACCTCTTAGATTTGATGCACAGCTGGGAGGAAATGCGAGCTCTCAACTCTCAGGCTACTTTTTAAAATCCTACCCACTGATTTTATCAATAAATAATGGTTCTGGAGATAGCATAAAAATCATTGGATAATACTATAAACTATCTTAAAATTACATAACAGGGACTGAAGTGATAGTGGTTGCACAGGTTATTACTGAAGTGCCATAGAAATTTAGAAAATGGAGTCCAAATGTACAAATGTACCTGGAACAAACATGGGATTAATATGAACATTACTTAGAATAAAGGCAATTTGAAGTTTATACATCTGTGCCGCCATCTTCATTACAAATAAACCTGTTAGTAGCTTGAGTCATTTTTATCTCACCTTAGAGATCAAATTTGTTATCAATTTCCATGAGTTTACGGAGTTGATGATAAAGTAGCAGTGGGCCACAAACCCAAAGATTAATTTGCTCTAAGCTGTGATGCACGGGCTATTGTCTCCTATTTCACAGCAGACAAATTATGTTTGAACTAGTAATCTAAAGTGCTAAGAACAAACATTTCCATCTCTGTCTGGGGATATATAAGCGTTAATGTTGTCAGTTTGTATTGATTTGGTTTCATAAAGTAAAACAGCAACAAGAATTAATAAAACATTTACAACTTCAGTTGATTTAGGCCAGTAGTTTGCTCAATGTCTTTAAAAAGACTAATAAATCAATGTACCCATTCAATCTTTTCCTCTTGTAACATTTTTTATTTGAACAAAAGGAATAAAGCTACAATCTGTAAAATATGCTGAACTCAAAAGCTTCTGACAGATTTTTTTATTGTAATGTTACTTGGACAAGATGAGCTAATAAATATTCAAATCAGGCTACAGATATTCTTTGGAAAAATATGATTAATAATACAAATATGGTGAAATATTAATTTCTTACATGGTCAGAGGGAAAGGCTCTGGCTTCTAGAAGAATTTTACAGCGTCTTGGAGTAGGCTTAAAGAAAGATAGCTGTTAAGAACAAAAAAAAAAATGTTAAAATGTATCTAAGCAGAGATGAGAGATGCTCCCAGCATGTAACTTAATAAAGACTGTTTTACTTTCATGCAGACTACAGAGAATCCCCTAGAAATTACAAATATTTCTTTGTCCATATAACATTTATCAAAGTAGGAAAGTGTTACAATACTGTATTTCATATATCCATAACAAAGGCCTCAAAAATCCAGCAGTGAAAACTTGCACTTACAGGAATCGATGTCAAAGCTTTGACTGCGGCCAGGGAAGCTGGGATTTCACCCAGCTCCATCCCGCAAGCAAAAGCGGCGGCTGAAGAGGAGCAAACAGTGAAAAGGAATTGATTTCCATTCCTGCCCTAAAACATTAGTTATTAAATCATCTGCCCCTCTGAAACAAGCCCAACCAAAGAACTAAGCCTTCTGCAAAGATCTCATTCTCATCCATCTCAGTACCTGTAGGTAAACGGTCTTTCCTTCTCAGCTCCTCTCGTGGAGGCAAGCTGGGCTTGCCACCATGCTGAGAAGTTTAGGAAAAGACTTACAAGCCCTCCTGCTAGCAGTGGTTACTCTGAGTTCAGCATGAGCTGCATACCCAGAGCAGTTTAGCACAAGTCTGGCTGCATTGCACCTCATTCAGCACACAGCAGCCAGGTAAATTGTCTTGTACTTAGCCCCATCCTTCCCTGCCTCAGGTTTCTTATTTTAACAAAGGTCAGAGACATGTTACAGAGGAGTGGATCCGAGTAATGTATCTTTTTGTGTGAACCACACAAAATGAATCTTCAAGTTTTCATTCAGTTGAACCAAATCTTTGGAAATACTACAGAACCAGAAACAGGCTGTATGTAACCACAGAGACACCTGCGCATGAGGAAACCACATTTATGGCCACTACGTCATAAAAATAAAAATCAGATGCTTTATCACATTTTAGGTGTATATGAACCAGCACAACTCAAAATGCCATCTCATGTATGCAACTGAATTTTAAGCCTGACTGAAATTACAGCTTTATCTTGCTCACAGTTGAGCTCTTGTTTCTTAAACTCTGAAATATGGTATGAAATTAAAATTTGAGAAGCTATTTGTAAATGTTTCTTAAATAATAAGCTCTCTTCTCTGAAGACTGACATGCGACACATACGAAAACAGTTCAAACTTCTGCTATAGACTCCCTGAAAATACTTCTCTATTCAACTTTTCTGCTTAATATTAAGTGGAGACAGGTCTTGCACAAGCCAAACCATCATCCAAGATACATCTCCCAAGGCTTACAAAAAGTTAGGCTATCATCCAGTGCTGACTTTGTGAGGTCCTCAGAAACACTTTGTTTACATTGACAAAGAAAGGAAAAAAATATTTTTCAACACAACATCAAATAAACATTGTAAGGACATACCATCTGGAGGTGCAAGTTAACAGTCAGCCCATTCATTAAGGCTACTTCATGTCTTTGGGCCCCTGAAATAATAACAAAAAAACCAACACCTGCTTAGGGGTTTTCTTTATTGTTTCAGAGAAATCTAGTACAGAGTTGAGAAAGCAAGAGTATGTTTTCAGTCAATGTCTCTCTAAAGACTGGAAAGTAAAAAAAAAAAAAAAACCCACCTTTGAGGTGTCATCACAGTGCAGTAAAAAGATTTCTTGCCTGACTCACTACACCACACTGGCAGGAAAATATTTATTTTTTTCAGGTCAGCCACAGAAAACAAAAACCAATTAAGTATTTCCATTTCCTGGCAAACCACCAGTGGATTTATTATCATTAATACCTCAGACAAAAATCAGGTCAGAAGACTAAACGTAAAACAAGATATGCAGGCTTATTTTTGTCATAAGTTTATATGTAAAGCAAGTCAGAAAACATATTGAGACAATCGTCTATTGTAAGTGGTTACTGTAATGTCAAGCTAAATCATCTCATCCCCAATACAAAAACCAAGCAAAATTGGCCTATTGAATATAACAGACCATGATTAATGCAGCAACTTAGCAAGAAGCAGCCATACCCACATAGCTCCAAGGAGGTTAATAACACATGCCTTTTGGCTGTAGCTAATCACAGGCAGAGCTAATGGAGTAAAAACTAATTGTTATTACAAAGTATTTAGTAACAAGTTCTTGAACTCTTATCAACTACTGGTGAGAGGTTTCAGGCGGGATGAGGGACTGTGCATTGAGCAGGGCACCACTGAGATATGGAGAAAATCAATTCCTGGTTCTTTCCGTTTTGCCTGATGTCTGTTGTTGAAAAGAAGTAATTCACCCTTGACACAAGTCAGTGCTTTGAGAGTCTTCTTCAGCTGGAAGATGGGCTCGCGTGCTTTCCTGTAGTCATCGGCCCAGCAGTAGAGTTCACCAAAGGTGGAAAGAGGAAAGGGAGGGATGAAGTATAAGCAGGCAGAGAGGGCAACAGCCACCCTTAGGATTGATAAAGAGGAAAGAAAAACATGATATTGGGGTAAAAAGGGTTAAGAAGAGTCACAAGACACGAACAGGTGAATCCTGGGTTTCTCCTGTCCCTGCCTTGGAGGGCACACAAGGTCCCAACCAACACAGGGGAAAGACAGCAAGAACACCAAGACACTCCCACCATATCCCACAGAGTTTAGGTTCGTGGAGTAGTTATACTTTGTCAGCCTAAGAAAAAGACATAACCATTTCATAATATTGAAAACAATACAAGAAAATATAGGCAAAGAACATGGAAATCTATAATTCATAAATCTTTGCCAAGGCGGCCTCAGCTTCTGCCACCCCAGGAAAAGCCAGGAATCATTCTGATCAAGGTTGAGGTATTCAAGGGCCTTTCTTTGTGCTGCTAAAAACTCCAAATATTAGACAAAAGGATTTGTCAGCAGTTGTCAGGGACTCTGGAGGACCTGTCCAGGGAATGAGCCAGGAGTTAAAAGAGATGTCACGAGTAAGTTCCCTCCTTTAGACACCAGGAACATCATCAAGTTTGTAGAAAGAAATATAGGTAGACCTAGATCTTCATAGGGAAAAATAAGGTCTTTTCCTCACTTTTACTCCTCTCCTTTGCTTTCTTGTCTTCCCTCTGATAGCATTGCATCTGCAGGCTCCATGCTGCTGGAAGAGGTCACCTTGTGGCTGTTCTACTGCAGATATAGAAGATGGCTAGAAAGAGTGATTGCAGCTCAAAACAGTATTATTTGCAGTCTTAATATTTCTATGGAACTCTTGAGGCTGAATAAAGGGATAGCATCAAGAAGTGGTATTGCTCTTTTTTCTCCCTTTGCTCCTTCCATGAAATCTGTGGCTTTCACATCAAATTCTGCATAAGCAATCCTTTGCCTGCTGTACTGTTTCCATATAAAACCAATGGTTAATCTGTAGATCACTTGTAGCTGCATGCTAGCATCCCAAATTAAATATGACACTACATTTGTCATGTAAGTCTTGGTCTTCTGTAAATTATATATTTATTAAAAGCTTTCCATTATTGAATTTCATGCCCACAAAACAAACCTCATCCGTGTCATTGGAAAACTGTTATCCTTTATAACCTGTGCTGCGTTTCAGAAAACAACCTTTCTATGATCCAATTAACCTATTACAATATTCAAAGACCCCGCACATGGGAGACAAAATTATGTTTGCTTTCTTTATTTCCTAACTTTATACCATATCTCCAAGACAGGCTAAACCCCGTATGTTCTGCTTGATAAATCGCCTCTTTAATAAAAGGAAGCAGCATTTGCAAAGTACAACTTCAGAGACAATTATGATTGCGTTAGGCAGACACTGCCATCCTTCTCCTCTCTGACTGCAGTGGGAGCCTGATCCTCACCAGAGTAAGTAAAAAGCATTTTGTAAAATGATTGAAAAAAGCCTAAGGGCCCCAATTCTGAAAACAGTTTGGTTATTTCAAATAATCCTTATCACTCAAAGTCACTACAGATCTGCTAAGCGTTCAGTCTTCCCTCAACAGAGACCTGCCTGAGCACGTTGTACGGCAGCAGCCATACAGTTAATCTTGTTCCATCAGAAGGTGATCCTGCCAAGGTTGTAATGTTTTAATAAAGTCTGGTAGGAGAAGCAGAGATTACCGTTACCGCGTTATGCCACTCGGCGTGAGCATAGAAAAAAAGCTTTGGCATCCATTGACCTTGACTCTGCATTTCACAATGTATTTACTACTGTAACTTTCACTGAACAAGAAAATGTGACTGCATTTAATAAGCAAGGTGTTATAGCACTATAAACCATTAAAGATATTTTACAATCTTTAGTCCATTCCTGAATAAATCTCACCAAATAATTTTTACTTACTACTACTACTTAGAGTGAGAAATGACAATTCCTCCTCCTCCATAACATATTAAATATTGAATAAAACACAAGGTAAAATTTTGTTTATATTCTTACATTAAATTCACTAAAAAACTAAATTCGGAATTCACTCAACTCATACATACTTGGTATTACACCTTTTTGGAAAACAGTCCCCAATTGTAATGGAAGAGAGCATTTTAATATAACATTTTTCCTGCATTTATTCTCTCAGCCTTTTCATTATTACCTAAAATTTTAAAAATTGGAACTTGTCACAGTGCATTCATTATTTGGAAAATACTAATCCATTTGCATTCTAAGAATCACTCACCTAGATCCTGAAAAAAATAAAACCCTGCTGGCACGTGAATCTGAAGGCCAGATTTCAGACCAAACCATACTTTAGGGTTCGATTAACCAAAGTCCAAAAAATCCTGGAGAACAAAATCCAAGCTTATAATGCTGACATGCCCTTTACTGCTGAGGAAAACAGGACTAAGAAACACTTCCCAGCAAAGAATTCTAAACACAAAAATAGGTTAACGATAGGGTGACCTCAGTCATAATTTTTATAGAAAACTTTAACATATACTTTTAAAATTAATAAAATTGTAATAAGTTCAGTGTAGTCTGGCCGTTGTGATAAAAAAACACTAGTGTCATTTAAAGTTTGGAAAATAAAAAAAAAAAAAAAAAAAGAGACTGACAAGCAATTACAAGTTTAAGCAAAGCTCTCATTTCCCTCTCCTTACACCCAGAATATGTCTTTTAGTTAAACAAATATTATAATGCACACTGAGCTGGCAGCCTCTACAAAACAGATGGCTAAGGGGAAAAAAATCCCAGCCTGAATCCTTGCTTTCTGCAGTGACTCTTAACCTAAAGCTGAGGCCAAACTGACCCCGGCACCAGCAGGAGGCCGGTGCTCAGCCTGCCCCGACACCCTGCAGGGAGTTCATGGGGGCCCACATTTTGCAGACAGAGCAGTGGCAAACATTCACAGGTGGTGATGCAAAGAAGGATGATAATTCAGGTGCTTCAGGCTGCCTTTTGGGTGATCTTGGCTCTCTCTCCTGGTTATGTGGAGAGCATTGATGGTCTACCTTGGTACTTTACCAATGTAAGTGTCTGGAAGTATGCAGTGTGACTGCTCTCCCTTTCTCATAAGATGTCAGATAAATTCTTCACCCTCCAGTTAATTAAATTCAAGGCTTCCAATTTAAAAGGCCTTACTACGCATTGGGCTAGTTGTGTGATGGGTCACATTTTGCCACTTGCCCACAGCTTCCCAGTGGTACCCTACCAGAACAAGAACATCCACTTGCCAGGCAAGATCAGTCAAACTAGTGAAATCCCTAAATCAGCTGCATTCAGCATTTCAGCAACCTCCCCCACTTTATATTCTCACATTTTTATGTTCTATATTCATTAACAGATGAATGTACTGATCTTGTCCTTGAATGTAATGGAAGTAAGAGAAGTAATTTCTTAACCTCCCAAACAATATCAGGTACTACGGTAGCAACTTCCAAAATCAGAACAACCAATCTGCATTTTGCTTTTTATTTCCTTCTGCAGATGGGATCGCTCTGCATAGCCCAGTGATGCCCAGTAGCCACATTCATATTTATGTTATCTTAGTGCTTACATCATGGATAGATCAACTATAACAATATTTTGTTATATTTGTTCTGCTTCAATAATAATTTCCGGTATTTTAGCTATTTTGAAACTTCATAAAGTCAGGAAATTATTTTATGTATAAATATATAAATAAACTTGTCATTAAATTCCTAATGTCTCTGTTTCCAGTTGTTCAGACTCCATTTGCTTCTCTTGAAGGAGAAAAACCATAACTTTCTCATTGAACACTTGTCTATAGGTGGAGGAGAAATTAAGAAACAGTATCTAGCATATAGTAAATCAACTTAACCATAATATTTTTCCTTAGTGAAGGCACAAATGAACACATGATAATTCAGTTCAGACAATCAGTATTGACAGTTGCCTTCAACAGCTAAATTGAAATACTGGCGAAATCTCACTAAAATCTACTAACCCAGCCTTGGCAATGGCTGCAAGGGTTGTGGAGAAAAAGGGTCTGTGAGAAACCCTGCCAAGATCATTTCTCTTCCCCCTTCTGACAGCAACAGCTCTGAAGGAAATCCCAGTGAAAGTTATTTCAGCAATTACACACAGGTTAGCGCAAAGAGAAGGCAGAGGAGATTTGCATTCGGACTCAGACGACTGCTTTCATGGCTGGCAAACTCACCAGAAGTCTCCAGGGCTCCTTCTCAATCTCTAGACTAACCAGAAGCATTTACTGCCAAAGTCCTGCAGCACTGCAGACTCCACAAGGGGTACAGTGGGGTAATGGGAACTTACAAATAGCAGGTCCTGCCCCAATTATCTGCTTCATTGACATAAGCAGTTCTCAAATATGAGACAGGATTTAGTGGCAGAGAAAGGAGGAAAAGCAGAAAATGTCTAGATAGAAATAATTTTTCAAAGGGGAAAGTTCATTGATTCACTTCTAGGAGAGAGTCTGAGAATCTGTAATGCCAAGTGCCCTTTAAAAGGGCTTCACGTGTTAGACCAAGTGGTTTACGATGTTCTAAGAAACCCTTTGCTGCAATTAGTTTCATGATATACATATGCTCATATATTATCACATACATTCATCTCTTAAATCACTTGCAGCCTTAAAACAAAATGTTAGTCCATGCACAAGGCAGTCAGAAAAACTGCTTTAAAGCAAAAGAATGCAAGGAACTAAATTCTGGTTAGAGTTTCAGGACTTTCAATCTTAAAAGAAACCAAATTAGTTTTCTTTTCTAGAGAAAGATTTTCCCTGTAGTTCACACCTACCAACCAGCTCAGCCATCAGGTCCAGGATGCACTCGTCTGCCAAAGCCCACGGGCGCTGACCGTTAAAATGGCCGTGAACACCTCTGAAAAGGAAGAGGCAAACAATGAAAACATATGCTGTTCCCTTTGGATCAGTCCTAAGAAACGTACCTGATGTGGAGATTCCACACCTGGAGGAGGAGAAGACTTGCCTAAGCTGAGCACAACATTTCTATTATGTCATTAAAGCTCTTAGCAAACACAATTCGTTTGTTGGTTCCTGACAAGTTTTCAACTGCTTGAAAACTATTTATTTTGGCCCTCAAAACTCCTCTATAAATCCATTAAAATTAAAGATGATAGTTTTTTCACAAGCCCTCTGGAAGTGGCTGCACGGGTACAAGAACCCTCTGGGAACCGGCATGCTGGGAAAGGGTACAGTGGTGCTGGAACTCCAGCTCACACAACCTACACAGAGAGCAGAGATCACCCTGCAGAGTTACTTCACCTGCATTTCTAGCTGAATGTTGTATGGTGCAGAGAATGGTAGACTTGAATACTGCCTTGCTCTTAGACAGAAATATTTCTTGTCAAAAACAACTTCTATCCTCCTGAATCTCCTGTCTGAACTGACCCTTCTGCATAAACCAGCAGGTACTTAATGTATATGCAGGGAAGCGCCTGCCCAAACAGAGTGCTTGCTAATTTTTATTGCTTCTCTTCTCCCTGCCATATTGTTCTAGATCTAAGCTTGCGTAAAGCTTTTTGATTTGACAGAGGACATTAAAAAAAAAAAACAACTTTATGTCGCAAACTGTTCCTGTCTGCAGTGGATCATATGGTCACCTTAAACCTGAACGCATCACTACTCTGGAGCGACGGATATGTACATTCAGTTCTGGATTAAGTGCTCTGAAATAATTTTTGCTTCAAATGTGACAGAGAACTAAACTTCTAAGGTAGCCACCATGCATATATAAATAAAAAGTTGCAAAGTTTCTTAAACATTCAGGATGTAGCTTACAGATTTAAATGCAAATGAAAGCAGATTGAGAAAAGTAATAATGGTGCTAATCCAGGGGAACATTGCTCTGGGCTTCCATCTCACACTGGATGATTTTCATATTTGCTGAGCACCACGGGGTACTTGTGGAGTCAGAAATGCCAGGCTGCATGCGGCTGAGGGAAACCAAGTATAAAGCTGTTTCAAAACAGGGACAAAAGCAGGAGGAAACTGAGTAGAGAGCAAAAAAAAAAAAAAGTCCTAAAATGATGAGAGAAAGAAAAGAAGAAAAGAACAAGTAATAAACCTTTTAAAGAACAGGTCCACAATGTTCACTCAAAATCATAAGACATCTGGGTGATTAAGACATGAGAAAGGAGGGTGTATGAGACGCTACCAGCTAGTCCCCCATGCCTAAGGCTATTTAAAAGATTGGTTTTCCCTATCCACCTCCTACTTCCTCTTCTCAGGTAGAATTTTGTTCTGTCTCCCACACAAATTACCTGGATGTTTTACAGTTAGACCCTTACTGATTGACTTGAGTCTAATTCACACCTCCTAGGGATATTTCAAAAAAACCACAGTCCTAAAGAAAAGAAGAACTGCTGCAAAAAGCACAATTTGTGTTAACCATTTCATGAATCTCATCCTTGCAAAAAACCATTTGCTTTTGGACTAGTTTATGTCCAAGGGTGAAGGATGGCACAGGTACAACTGACTATTTCTTACAGCTAAAATAACCTCCCTACGTTCAACAAGTCCAGCCCTACACAGATGACGAGGAGGACCCTGATCCCTAATTTGGACAAGGTCATGGTACACTAGCTGACCGCTCTTCTCCGTTTTAGAATTGGTCTCTGATGATAACTTGATAGCAGAAAGCGGACAGTGTGAAATAACACTCATTTACAAGAACATTTCATCGATGAGGAATAAAGGCAGTAGGTGGGTAGGGGAAAAAATGTGGTAAGGGGCAGGATTAGTGCTAAAAGTTCTTCCCTTCTATCAGACCATAACGCAGCTGCTTTCCCTGAAGACAGTGGTATGTGTTTCACAAACAGCATGACAGTTATTGCTAATTTCCCTTCTTATTCTTAACTGTAATATTGTAATCAAGGGACTTTGAGGCAATACGGACTGTTAAAATAAAAACCCAAAGATTTTCAGTGGCTCTCAGCCCGAGGGGATCCGTATTTCTGAAAGAGAATAGCGAACACAATAAGATGGGAAAAAGAAGCCCTAACTACCTATGGGATTCTCTTTCATTAGCTTTCTCTGATTTTATAGCCATTAGTGTCCTTCTAATGGGAATTTACTGATGAAAGCTCTCTCTACCAGCACATAGGACTAACAAAATTTCAGAATAAATTTCCAGGTTATCATGAAAACAAATATGAGATTTTGGGCATAGGAATATTTTCTTTTGAGAAGAAAACATGGAAATTTAAGTATATTGAAAGAGGGGAGAGGCAACATTAATTATTATTCATATTATTATTATTATTACAGCACAGCTTACAGCTTGGCTCCCTCTTGATGGCCCATATAAATGCCAAGAGACAAAAAATATTGCAGCTAAAATGGTAGTTAAAGGCATATTCTTGGACCCTTTTTTTATTTTAATCACATGAAACTCTGTAGCCTTTGCTGATGGCACAATACATCCTATTACACTTAGGTTGTAAAATTCTATGCTCTGCCTCAGAGAATTTATATCTCTGTATATTATGCCACCCCTCTCTCAGCTCTGGTAGGC
This sequence comes from Strix uralensis, assembly GCF_047716275.1. Classification (NCBI taxonomy): domain Eukaryota; kingdom Metazoa; phylum Chordata; class Aves; order Strigiformes; family Strigidae; genus Strix; species Strix uralensis. Next base: position 40,637,018 of record NC_133977.1, on the reverse strand, counting down.
ACTGGGGGTAATAATCTTTAAGGACACAACTGCAGTGCTGCTGGCATTCCCCTCAGCCATGGATAGCCTACGTCTCATTTTGTTTCCTCTGCACCCTGGGTAGCAAGAGAGAGATTTAAATTGAGGTACCCAAATTAATGAATACAAAACGTGGCCCATTAAATCATAAAGCATCATACAAACAGAATTATTTCTTAAACTACTGTGAGAGTTCCTCATTGTGCAAATTAATTTTTAGTCGGTTACCATTTTATTTTCAATTTGGCAAGAAATCACAACACCACGTTTTATTCGCTGAGGTCTGGTTGATTTAAAGCTCGCTAGGGGAGCTAGAAACACATTTTCTGATATGATCCCAGGGTTTCAAAGGAGGTAACAAAAGGGATTTAAATTAATTGCCAGCTTCAGGAATCTTCTACGCTCATCCAGATCTTGTTCAAGTGAAAATTTCCTTCTTGCTTCTTTGCCAAAAATGATGCAAGGCATTTAATGAGCCAATACAGACTCTTAAGTTTGATGATGATTTCAAGCAAAGAAATAGCCAGAAGAAAACAAAACATATCCAAAGAAAAAGAACTGTATGGAGCAGTAGATTGAAGGCAAAACTAAAAATCCCAGGGCATTAAACCCGGTGTTTACAGCTCTAACATACAACCTGTTGAAAGGTACAATGCAGACACGACTCCTGCCACCAAATGGCAGAAGTGAGTTTGTCAAACAGAATATGACCAAGCCCTACCAAGCTACACTCCTGCTTGCAGGTCTGTTCTACCTTGCAGGATTAGTTCAGCACATAGAACCTTCAGCACAAAGATACCTTTTGACTCACCAAAAAGAGTCCTTTGTTACTGCAGGTGCTATATTATAAAGTCCTCCACAGACTTGTACTTTTTGTCTACTATACTCATGTCAGAAGCCTGTTGCCAGACTACTTCAATGCTTAGAAGTATATATACATATTTAGTTTCTAGCCTAAATTTATTAAGTACTAGTTTATATTTACTGTGCCAGCATGTTATTTCACAGAAGAGGCTCCTTTTTTCCCTCCTATGCTTACTGATACATTCACAGAGAACAATCATTTTTCCTTTCAGTCTTTATTTTGCTCAGCTAAACACCTCTAATCCTCAAGACTTCCATTCAGCAGGTTGTCTACTCCCCAATCACCCTACCAGCCCTTTACAAGAGCATAACAACTGGCTACGTCAGACTCCCTTGTTTTAACTGTTCCACTTTAATGAGTTACTTGGACGTGAGAGACGTCGCCCGCTGCAGCGAGTATGCTCACATGCAATAATGATTCTATAAAATACCTTGCTTAAACAGTTGTGGCAGAGGAAAGGGAAAACAAGACACTGCAAAACACCTATTGGCCTTTCAAAGAAGTCAAACTGTGGTCTTTTAGATTTCAAAAAACTGGATTATTGGCTACTCTAGACTAAGCATGGAAGAGACAACTCTCATTCCTTTTTGCCCCTCATTCAATAAATCTTGGATTTAGCTGAAATCAAAACAGAAAGACAGATGAAGTTTCAAAGGCTCTTTTTAAATCCATACTAAGAATGCCAGTGGCTTGGATTTGTAGTCTTTATGCATTAGCATAAAAAATAGGACTGAGGAATGTGGAAAGAAAGAATACAAAACCAGAACAGGTATGTGGGAGGCAGATGTAAGAGAAGAGAGCTATAACCCACCATTTAAAGGCGGGGAGAGAAAAAAGGGACAGTGACACTGTAAGAAAAAGAGAACACAACAAGAAAGAAATGCATGAAAAGGTCTCTTTCTCTCCAGGCCTTACTCTAATGAGTTGCCATCACCACGCAGAGCTATATGAGCTTCCCTGCCCTTGACAACAGCTACCAGGTAATCTTCCTTTTCACTCTTGCCATCAGCTATAAGCAGTGAAAACCATTTAAATAGACAAGCATAGTAGCTATTTGAGATGAGTCCCAAGACACAACAAACAGAAAACGCGATAAACCAATTTATAAGAGAGCCACAATCTATATCATTGCTGACTTGAAGGATGTACCTAATTTGCATGCCATTTCTTAGATTCTCACTACTTATTTATCTAAGCTACAGCCACTAAATTCCACACTGCCAACACACAAGCTATTGAACAGGCTTTGGCTGGTAACAGCTACTACCTTAGACTGGATTTTGCTGAGCTGTCCTTGGTGACTGGAATAAAAGCATCCATGTGTACATCTCCAACCACCTTTTCCCCTTTGCAGCCTCCAGCACCCAATACCACCAGTCAGCTTCTTTAAGCATAAATTGCTCTGTTCAAATTTAGCTTGATCTCACCCTGACTTCCTCAGTTGCATTAGATGCATCTGCAATTAGCAGGATTTTGTTGTTGGTTTTGTTGGTTTAGCTTGTGTTTGGTTTTAGGGTGGGTTTTTTTGAACTTCCTGATCTATTCTGGGTAAGGTGTTTGGGGTTAAGTTGTATTTTTAGCAAACAACCTTTCTAGATTTTCTCCCTCTCCTCTGATGGCTTGAAATCATGTTCAGTCATATTTCCCCCTTAGATACAGCTGCTGAAGGCACTTTTGATGTTCTGGAGAAACATGTTGCTTACCCTTTTCTTTCAGGATTTTATAATCACCAAGGAAAAAAAAAAATCCTTCACTGTAGCGAAGACAAACATAAGAATGGAGGTGAACCAGTGAAAAGATACAGTGAAGGAGCTGAAATATGTTTGCACTCCCAGTGCATCACTCTAACAGATAAGAGCGCTATCTGACTTTTAGCTTTTGAAAGAGCTCAGCTGTTTCCCTGATAAAGTAGGATAATCATACAGAAATGGACAGGGTTGCAATTTTTTCAAATGACTGGAGAAACTGCAGTGCTGTACTGAATGAATAACCAGGAGGAGCGAGTGCTTCCAAAGTTCACATTCATTCCCATTCATTCTCAACTTTCTTCTCACTTATAAGAATACAAGTAATAAATAGAAAACAGTAAACCATTTTTATTAACCCACAGCATTCATATATTAACAAGTGAAAGAGCAGCTACAGACTTTTCACATTTACATTGTGAAGCCTCCATCTAGACTGTTTCTACTGAAACAAGGCTGCCCAGTTAGCAGAATTAGTTTTTCCTCATCTGCTTTCCCATATTTTCGCTGCTCTCTCACTATGAAATCACATCTGTTCCACTCATATCCCACACCCTCAGAAAGTGTTCATCTCTGTCCCAGCTCAGTCATTCATCTGGATGTTATTTTCCTTTCCTGCCTTCAGCTCCCTGGTTTTTACTTATCTCTTTCCTTACTTGTCCCTGCTCCAGCCACTCAGGCAGGTGCTGGACACCTCAAAGCACAGACTCTCCATGGAAACAAAGTATAATATTAATAAATCAATCAATCTTCCCCCCATAGATTAAAAATTTCCCTATTTGTTATGATGACAATGCTCCTTTCCTGCAATGCTGAAACATGTCCCTCTTTTGTCCTCCTGTCTCTTACATCAGCTTTGTTCGACAGAGCTTGTTGCAATCCACCCTCAGCTGCTCGCCGAGATGCTACTGAGAGGACAGGAATGCTTTTTTCTAAATAAAATGAACTTGTCAGGCAGAGACCTGGTTTAAGAGAAGCCAAAAACCTGCCAGCACTGGCAGCAGCACCACCTGTGCTTGGTGTTATTTCAAGGGGAACTGCCCATTGCAAGGCCTGCAGGGTGAATCACACGCAGTCAAAAGTACTAATTAGAAAATCACAGGGCCTGAAACTGAATCATGTTCACCAGCCAGCAGAAGTAACCAAATGACTTTGTGTGTTTTGTGTATAAACACACATAGGAATTGGATGGGGATGGTTAAACTGTGCAGGTCCTCCAGATAAGCCAAAGCAGATCCACCACGCACAGCATAGGTTATCACAGCTGGAAGTTTCTCTTGGCCTGTTTTACTGCTCATATCTTTAAAGGAGATATAAATAGTGCTGGGGAAACACTGAACATGTTTTATTCCTGGGCTGTAGTGGTTTTAACACACTATTCTTCTATTTGAGCATTTCCAAGGCAGATCCTAAAATAAAGTACTCGTCTGAAGCACAGGTTAGCATCTCACATACCCTGCGGTGTACTCACATTCGAGCCCACTTGTCCAGTTCTTCATCCAAGTAAGTTTTAACGTTTCTGGGTTGGAGCCCGAGAGAATTCCCAGCAAAGTATACACAGCTCTCCTCTCCGTTCGCCAGGCTCAGATCCGCTGCACAGGGAAACCACAGAAACCACACGCACATGGGAGTGAGCACAAGAGGAACAGCACACGTGCACACACACACACACACACGCCACCACCCTGAGCTCTGCCCATTCCACATCTCCCTGGCACATCATGGTTCTCACACGTGAATGGAGGTGTCACATCCTGATCTTCCTCCCAGGACACCACTCAGGTGACTCCATAAAGTGGTCCAAGGAGAAGGATAATAGCAGTTATTCCCCTCATTCTCCTGCAATTTTTGGCTGAGTCCATCTATACCTGTTCTGGAGCTAATGTGGGTTAAGGCAGCATTAAATCCCCAGGTCTCTGGGGCTGTGTGGGCACAGATTTTATCAGCTCTGTAACCAACGGTGAGTGAAGAGGGAGCATCTACCTGACCAGACTATCCACTTTTCTTCCATCATTAATATATTTCTACACCAAGTTGTGAAACTACCTGAATTTAATAAGAGTTAAGACTAGGTAAGTCTGTGTCTTTCATGTAAATTCTCCCTGCACGATTAAATCACTATTTAGAAAAACGTAGTCATTGCACAGAATATCTTAAGGCAGTCTCAAAAGTTCTTGTCTTGTCAGCATATACTGTGGGCTGCACTTCATGTCATCATCATCTGAGGAGGAGGAAATCTATGATGACAAAGCCTTTCAATGATTAGGAGAAAAGCAAGGCGGTACAAATTTATAAATAATAGCTCTAGTGAGGTTCTGAACAATCTAATTACCCCATGTCATCATCTATCAATTCAAACACTGCCTTTTTCTATTATTTCTTATGTTAGAGATTCTTGGAGGGGCAAGTGATGGTGACCTTCTAGAAGTAGGAAGTAATTTGCATTCATCTATACATATACTTACAATACCACAAAAGCTAACATTACGTGTATTTTTGTTAAATATAGTCAATATACCTCAGAAAAGAGATCAAATGAACAAATATGTTAAGATACATGCTGAAAAAAATTATAAGATTGCATTTCTGTCTGTGAAAATATTACGTTAGGGCTGTAGAAAAACAGATTAGATGCCTGGAAAAGGTCTCTTACAAACTTTTGCACTAACTTCATTGAACTTCACCAGAAACGCATTTTTCAGAAGTATAGACAGCTTGGGTAATTTCTTAATTAAAGCTTTGGAAGCTTTTAAAAAGCGTAAGTCAGAGAGCAATTTCAGCCTAATCTGTTTTACAGATACAATGTCTGTTTTTCATCTCTATTCTAATACTAATGAAAACAGAGAGGCATAAATATTATCCATGCTCCTAAATTGGTTCTATTAACAGTTCTTTTCCTATCAAGAAATACAGTAATACTCTCTCATTAGAAATAGAGAGAAGTATCTTTGCTCAAGAATTTGGAGCTCGATCTCACTAATACTTTTTATACTCCAATTAAGTATTTGAACAGGTGACAAATTACAAACAAGTTAGTTTTTCTTGCACCACAGTCCTTTCTAAATAAAAACACCTCTTGGGTCACTGTTGGAGAGAGGTGGCCTTACCACTTTGACAAAGTGTATTTTTCTACTTTTACGTCTGTTACTTCAGATATTCTTTTCTTGGCATGTTATCAACTCTGTATTGGGCTGTACCTTTTTTCCTTTTCACAAAAAGCAGTTTACTTCCCCCTCTCTGACATCATTAAAAGACTCATTTTGGACCACTGCTGCTTCCCAAACTAGGCTTGGTTTTTGCAGCATCTTTGTCATTTCACAACTTGTCCTGACCAGCACACCGTTGTGCTCCAACATTTCCTCAGTCACTGTGCTATTCTTTAGAGTAACGCATTTGTTTTCTTAAGACTAGCACTTGTCTTTCCCCAGATTACTCTGCCCTCGTTTCTTACAGTATTGGCCACTTTTATTTCTGGAGAAGCTTCAGTTGTCATGCAATATATATTGAAATAGTCAAATAGGAAATAAGCGCAATTGATGAAACAAAGGCTGGTGCTAAACAAACAGGAGATGATAGTCTCTCAAAATGTGTCCTTAGAGTATCCTGAATAAAAAAAAAAAATACATGAACAATAATTTACATTATGATTAATTGGATACATTATAAATTATTCTTACACCTAGATTCATGCAAACTGGTCAGATCTAATAACGTACATTATTTTGTATACTAAATACATCCATTCCTTTACCTTAAAGATGTATTTGTCTAGCTTTCAAACCTCAGACCAAAAGCAAATTTATTTTCAGAAATATTCAGTCTAAAAGGGAAAAATACAAGGTGTTTATTAACCAGGAAAGAAGGACTAAATCTGTTTCTACATATCTGAGTCCTATCCCTTGTTGAAGGATAAAAGATCACCTCTTTCACACCTTCCTATAGCCCCCTCACAAGCCCTCCAAACAATGAGCCAGATTTATATGATTAACCACTAACTTTAGCCTTCTCTTCAGGGAAATAGAGCTCAACACTTTCACTCTGGGACATCTTTTTATTCCCAAGAAACCCAAATGACGCTCCTTTCCTTCACAAGATGACAAAGCACAAGGCATAGCCTTAATCAGATTGGTGATTTGGTGCCCGACTGCCAACTGCAATTCAGTCATTCCTACCTCCTCCCTGCAGTGCACAAAAAAAGCATTAAAAAGGCTTTGTTGTCAGCTCCAAGAGAGCAAGGAGATCCAAGTATTTCTCTAAATCTTCTGCTGTCATCTTTTCCTATTTGCTCACCTGAGCTTCATCCCTCATTCTTGCACATAAAAACTCAAAGATATGCCAGGGAGTTAGTCTGCTAGTGGTTTCCACTTGATTGATATAACAAATAAACTGTTGTGACAGTTTATAAGTTGATAACTAAATTAAACTATTATCATCACTTTCTAAATATTTTTATGTATTTCATCTTACAGTTGTCTTCTATGGATGTTCTCCTCTGCTTCTTGTAAGTCTTTATTTTAAAACCTCATTGTAATGTTTTATGTAAATATATAAATATTTGATGGCTAATATCTGTAATGACATTTATCTTCAGAAACACGTTATCTAGGATCCGCGCCTGTGCTCAGATAAATGTCATGAGAGATCCATCTCTATGGTATAGACACACAATGTAAATATATATTTATTTACACCCCTGCTGTTTTTCAGCAAGGAAGCTGTTCCTGATGACAGCTGAAGCACAGAAAAGAGAGAAAGGGGAAAAAGAGGAGGTAAAAACCCTTCAATTTAGGAGCACAAGAATGATGGGTTCTCTGTACTGTTCAACTGGCACTACTTTGTAGGCTGTTTATCTTCACTAAAACATATATATCTACAGTCTCAGGACTAAATATTATAGTAACTGCAGAAAAAACCCACATCAGCAGTCTTTGGGTCTAAACACTATGGTAACTGAAAAACAAACAATAATGGGGGTTGTAAGAGAAGCAATGAAAACTGTCACAATGGTATCAAAACCTCTATGTACTTCTCAGAAGATTTTTTTTTTTAATCTGAAGCTGCTGTGACAGTACACTGAAAAGTGACCTCTCATATTCTTGAGTGACATTCGACACGCTGCAGTCGAAGACACGGCTGCAGTTCAGGTGCCCTACTTGAGCTGGATTTCAATAGCACGGCCAGATTAAGAGCAGCAGGACAATGGCCACGTGAGCTGCCTTCTGGCATCTTTCCAGCTTTAGAGGGACATTTTGCAATGGCATGGTGGCAGCTGAAGTGGCTTTGAGTACAGAATAGTCATACCCAAACAAACAAATGGGGCTTAGGAAACCCTCTTAAGCTACCAGGGGGGGGCAAAAAAAAAAAAAAAAAATGCTTCTTGGCAGACAGGTTGAGAACATCTCCTCCATGCGGAGGAAGCACTAGTTTAAATATTTGTAAAGTGTCCAGTTCTGATCTGAATAATATAAATAGCAAAACGCAAGGATTTACATGTGGGGAAAGATAAACCAGTACTACCAGTACATAGAGAACTAAAATTTATCATCCCCATGTCCTAAGGGCAGCAGCAGGTTGCATTCCCAATGTTCACCGTTGCTTCGCAGGAAGATACTGAAGATAAAGACAGTTCCAAAAGATGTCCAGGAATTCAGACAATTGATACCGTTTTCTATAACAGATCCTTACTGGACATAATTTGGTGAATGGACCTGTAATTTCTCAAGTACCATCAGTACCGTTCTTTTCAGAAAAAAAAAATCTGCAGAAATTTATATCTGCATTTATTAGAAAATGAAAATATTTTGCAAGACAGTTCTATATTTTTTTCTTCAGTTTTTAATAGGTGTTTTCTGCCAAGGCACAAAAGGAGGAGAGTGACTATGCCTATATATGTTCACCATCTAAGGAAATTACATGTCGTTTCTTCAGCTTTCAGTATATGTGACCAGGGCCTGCAGAACAGACTCAGCTTTTACTCCCCATGTATTTGACATGTGAGCTGAAAATAAACCCAGATGGGTCTTGGGAAGCAGGAGAAGATCCCAGAACCATACTGCCTCTGTAGGTGGGTACTCCCACCAGGTTTCCCTTCATGACTTTGGCCAGACACAGCAGCAGCAGTGGGTACAAAAGCACCATGGAAGTGTTTTGTACTTTTGCTGGGCTGGGAGTGCTGACCCAAAGCAAATGCTTCCCCCTCAGCTCGCCAGCTCTCCCGCACACCCCTCCTGCCTCCCTGCCTGCACAGGTCCTCTCCAGGCTCCTTGAAACAACCTACAGACCATGAATGAAGCAGAAAAATTTCGAGAACCATTTTTCACGGCTACATTGAATCCATGTGCAGCCATCTATTTGTGGGCAATTCATGAGGAAAGTGGGAAAGATCTTCAAATAAAAGGTTTCATTATGAATTATTTGCTCGGATCAATTATTTGTTCTAAGACACAGTCTTTCATTTGGCCTCAGGAAGAAAATAATCTCTACCACCAGCAATAAGGAATAAATGTTAATATATGTACCATCTCTTTCATTAACTAAAATAATTTTAACTAGATAGATAATACCAAACTATATTACACCAAGGAAGCAACTGCTCTGAACTATTGTAAGCGACATTGCCGTTTCAAACCATTAGATAGAAATGCTTCTGCCTATAATTTTCAATCAGTCACTATATTGTTAAAAGCAGCTGACTGACAGCATAAGCACCATCTAAGTACTGTATCCTCACATTTTATTCAGGATGGGAATGAGAGCATAAAGCTTTTGGTGCTAGAATAAGTTGATGGATTGATTTAGCAACACCAGGGACATACTGTGCTCAGATATGACTGCAATTGCTCAATTATCTCATAAGTAACAGTGATTTCCAAAGATTTGTGATAAACACATGCAGAAGATATGAAGCCCCACCCTTCCCCCCCCCCCCTCCCCCCCACTGTAATTATAATTCTCACTTGGAGGCAGATCCTTGACTTTTGGGATACAGAAACATTTACGAAGATGCTTTAACTCATCTTCTTCATCTAAGTGAAAAGCAAGTTTCTTGTCTGTGGGACTGCATCCTAGCCGCGAGGCAGTTTGTTCTAAAATGGTTTCTGGTAACACAGAAGAAGATGGATCCATTTTCAGGTCATTCAATTTCACCTTAAAATGAAAAATGCCACAGTTTAGCTTCTGCAGTATGCATATTCACGAGAGGCTGATAGGCAGCCACTAAAGCTGCATCACTCAAGACCCAAACTTACTTGATTTAAAGCTTTTAAAAAGTGAAGTATTTGAATAGAACGGTAAAACTCATCAAGTATTTCCAACGCAACATATTGCTGTAACCCCCAAAGGCTTTTTTTTCCTCTATAGATACGATGCTCTTCCCTTTTTAAGCTATATCAGCAGCTTCTAAGTTCTCCCACCAGACCGATAGCAGTTACAAACGCTGAACTGTCATTCACAATTTTGAGATCTCAAAGCCAGAGGCAGCATTATTGTTTCTGCAGTCTGTGCTCCTAAAAATAGCAGGTGCACAGCTACACTGAAGTTGTTTCCAAGGCTGTGCAACGTTCAGCCTCTTTCAGCTTTTCTGCCTTAAAAGTAGGAGGGGGTGTTTGCGTACAGCCACGCTCACGTACAAGGGCAGAGCAGGCAGGATACAGATGGCAGACAAAGGCATCGTTAGAAATCTAGCTTTCAAGACCAGGACCTTGAATTAATATTCCCTTCTAGCTAAACAGAAATATCCTGGGTTTTTTAGCTCCATTTGTCCTGGGAAAGGAGAGAAGCCCAAGTCAAGCTGCAAACGTGACAGATCATAGTTTCTAACAGAATATCCAAAACTGTAACTGCAAAATTTACAAGCTCATTGATCTCGATAAGAAAAATAGTTCTGTAACTGTAATGCTCAGAGACACCATTGTGTTCAAGATAGCATTTGTGCACTCGGCTTTACAGGAAGAAAATTTATGACACTTACTCTGTACTTTAGGGCAAAACTTTACCAGTGCTGCCTTCTGCATTCTGTTACAGAAGGTGGTAAAGAGGCTCACTGAGGTGCTTAGTGGTTGCCCCACTTTAGGGAACTGTATAGTTAGACCACACAATCTGTGCCTTTTTACTATCCCCAAGAGTTTTAGTCCAACAGAAAAACTCTAGGGGATAGGTTGAAATAGGATAGATTAGCACGTAATATGCAGCATAGAGCCACCAGAGAATATCATTTTTTCTCTCTGTTTGAGAAAGAAAACCCTTTAGGTACATATCCTCCATAATTACCAGCTCTCTTATCTTAAAACCAATAGTATACTACATATAGTTATCCAGAAACAAGCTGTGGATAGAACAAGACAATTAAATGCACTGTAACCAGCTGAGCACTACACTCATTGTCACTTAACCTAGCTTTGGTTTTTGTGGAAGAGGGGTTCTGAGTCAGTGTGGTGGTATAGTCCAAGTCTTAGATTTTTTTTTTAAATTAAATCCCTTATGACACATTTGTCTTTATTCTTTTCACTGCAAATACATAAATGCAGATTGGTGTTTTTTATCAAATGTTTATGCCAAGCCCTGAACACCATCCAGAAGAGCTTCGTCAACACATATGGGAAGGACAACAGTTGGTATTTAAATATAAACCCCTAAACAGCACATCCTCATTAGTGCCAATTAATCCAAACCTGTTTATGCTCTAGCCAAATGGCCAGCATGATGCTAGTTACCTGGTTTAATTTGCTATCATTTAGTTTACAATGAGAACATTTTCTTTTCCCCCTCCAGACTTGATATTTTACACAGTAGTAATTCTTCCTCTCCCACCAGCACATAGATTTAAAACAAAAAAAAAAAAAAACCCACAAAAAAAAACCCCAAAATGCCAGTAGAGCTTTAAGACAGCAGTTTTCATTTAGCTAATGTTCGCCCTCTCCTGGGATGTATTGGAGATATTCTATTTTTGTGCTGTCTCCACACAGGTTGTTCACACCTCCTCATTGTCACCAAATCTATCATTCCCACTCATTCATCCTAATCACCCCTTAGAGGGTAAAAAGGAAAATAAAATTGCAAAAGTGGTTGAAAAAAGATAAGTTAACATCTTGGTTCTCCAAGCGTTTTTCAAGGCTTCTAGGAAGCAGAGGGCTACACCTAGACAAGTAGTTGGGTGTGATGCTAAAGTGGCTGAGCTGGCCCAACCAACCACCTCCCCAAAGAGTTGCCACCCTGCTGAAAGCCCTGAAGAATGTCTGACCAGGCTCCCTATTCCCCAGAGAGCTGCTCCTCAGTTCCTCCACAGCTCAACAGCAGATCCAAGACCTCACCTCTGCCAGGTCCCCTGAGGGGGTATTGGTAACAACATGTTTGTTCTTCTACAGGTCAGAATAGCACTGACCTTCTGGACCTCATTTGGCAGACATCAGGGATGATGGTTTAGAGATCTTTATTTCTTCCAGTAGATGTTGTGAAATGTCTAAAAAAGCAAGCTAGGCTCACAGACGCTGTGGGCATCACTAATACAGGCACCTCGTTATAGTCTAAAGACACTGTAAGGTAACTTAAGTTTCACTTCTCCAGATAACAGGGCTTAATCAGTAAATCAGGGTTTATTTTCAAGCAATATTGGGATCAGCACTTAGAAAGGAAAACTACTTTTTGTTTCCAAAGGCTTATTTCTTTGATTTCCAACACTAGCATGGGTGTCCTGATCCCATATGCATTATCAAAGCATGTCCACTACACACATAACCAAATATAGTCCTCTATTTTTAATAACAAGTACTTAATGCAAATTATGGAAACAATCCTTGGAGAAGGGGCTGGAAATCAGGTCTCCCTGACTATCTCCTTCCAGATAAAAGGACCACATGTGGTCTGGGTAGTCTTTCCTACACAGTCAATTTCCTTCCCACTCAGGTTGATGTCTGGGGATTTTTCCCTGCTCCCCAGTGACATAGCTCCTGAAGTAAGGGAAGAAGCCTTTTAATGTCTCTAAAGAGACGACTCCCTTGAGTTTGGGATATTTGTTCAGCAATGTTCAGCCCCCCCCAGTCCCTTGGAGGGGGACCATGCAGCATTGGTATTGCCATCCCCTACATCCTCTCCTAGGTACAGCCTAGGAGGAAGGTTTGGGAGACTCCATCATTTATCTCCTGGGGCCCACACAGGCAACGCCAGCTAATTCCCCTGTAATTTATGATCAGGAGATGGATGATAAGGGTGATTGAAGGACAGTTTGATTTTATACACCAGATCTCTCTCATCTGGTCTGTAGATTACAGAATTTACACCATGTGAAGACAGTGCAGCATCCTATAATTTGTCTTACTAGTCACCATTTTTCAGTAAGGACACACAGTTATTACAGTGGATTAATGGCTATCATATTCCAGGTCATCTGCTGACCTGTCTGGCAAGCATAGACAGGTTTTGTTTCCATTTGAGGCCTGACCCTAAACCCGCTGAAGTCAATAGGTGTCTCTATTACAGACAAAGATTTCTGGAACATGCTTTTGGTTCTCTGTCATTGCTGCAGTTTGCTGCATCTGATCAATGCCTTCCATTTATTGTGATTCTTATTTATATTAAATTTTGACAGCAAATATAATATTAAATACAAAGATCTAGAAGTTAAAAATGATTAAGTGCTTAGAGGTATCTGATTTAATACAAACATTATGAAATAAGATAAAACTACTAAAATAAAATCAATCAAAATCCTATTGAGGAATGAAATCCCAGAGATCTGATTCTAAGACCAGAATAAGAAAGTACTTTTGTCATTCGAATGGGACTTAGACTTCATAGAGAAGGAATCCTAGAATTGCTTGGGGTTTGGGGTTTTTTTGTTTGTTCTTTAACTCTGACTGTCATTATTGAATTTTCCAATTACTGCAGAATGGAGTCCCATGTAATTATTTTACAATAATTCATGAGTCATTTGCTGTTTTCTACATGTAGAGCAAATACATTTGTATAAGAACAGCACACCTTTATTCCGTCTAATTATCTTCATTTAACTGAAAACTGTATTCTGTATCCTCTTCAAATTAAAATTCAGACCCATCAGTGCAAAATGCAATTCCCACCTTGATAAACATGGTTCCTTGTCAGGATTTTTTTTCATACAACTTAGAGTAAAAATAATCAACATTTTAAAAGAAACAGCTTGCCTCCACCACCTACTCTGAAAAAAAGCATTCAGGTGTTTTCTTTTTCCTTTCCTTGAAACTTTATTACACTTTTTGACTTAATAGGTATAGATGACACGAAGTCAGCTTTTTTCTTTCTTGACTTTTTCTTTGCTCTTTTGACTCTTCAACAGAATTTGCCTGTACTGCATACTGATTCAATGTAAAGAACTCACCAATGACTGCTGGCAATCTTTCACTTTCAAAAAGAACATACGCAACTTAAATTAAGAAAACAGTCATTATTACATATTTTATCAGCACAGATATCAGCCCTGCTAGTTCATCTCTCATTTTAAAACTATAAAAGACAATGGATGAGAATTAGTCAGACACAAGTGACGCGAATGTCTGGGTGATTATTTCTGTTTTGTCCTTTATGCATAATTTAGTGACTAAATAGAAAAAAAAAGTGTTAATATTACTAAGTCATCTTATCAAACTTACACAGGAAGGTCCATTAGGCTTAATTATAAGAATGATAATTTGTCCTATTTTTAGATCTACTAATGATATTTTTATAGATCTACCCTCTGTCTATAATTATACCTTGATGACTTTTTATAAAAACCCGTGAAGTCCCCTCACCCCCCTTAAGCATTTTCTTTAAATATTCTAAGATGTTACTCACAGTCTTTCTACCCAGCACAGTGCTGACAGGCATGCAATGAATCCCTACTTAAAAATCTGTATCAATATCCTCAGAGAAAAAGAGTTTGTCAAGGAAATCACATGTCCTGCACTTTCTGCCCTCCAATAGCTGTTTACCAGGTTGCTGAATGCAGCTCAGCCCACAGACCTTTGACATTTTCAGGTTAGCATCCAAATGAACTCTTTGGAAGGAAAACTGGGGGTGTGCACAGACATAAACATGCAAGTTTGCAGTACAGGTCCACGCTGTCAAAATACACCCACTGAAAGCACCAATAGCGCTGTGGATTGAAGTTCCTTTAAAAACAAAGAAAACTACAGAAACGCACAGTGCATAAGGGTTGATTCTCCTCCCCATCTTTGCATGAACAAAATTACTTTTGTGAATACAATTTTGCAGAAAGAAGTTCCTTAAAAAGCACAGCCTAAAGCAACACATATTCTAGATTACTTCAGGTTAAATACACTTCAGTGAGTTTGTTTAAATTACAGAACTGCAGAGAAAAAAAAAAATATCTAAATATTCATAGCATACCCAACAACAGACACACAGTGGCAAACACAACTGTATAATTAAGTTACACAGCACAGTGTCACAGCTGCAGCAAGGGAATGTGACAGAGAAGAATTATAATAAACTCAGTTACTTAGAGTAATTTAGGCACATATTGACCTTCATGTCAAGAAGTGTTACGGTGTTAGAAGTAATTTTACATATAAAACTCATCTTTTCCCCTCCACAGTGAAACCACGTTACTCTGCGGTTGGTAGTTGTTCCTGAGAAAGGATGATGAAATTCTTGTGCAAATACTCGGCACTGCATGAAGAAACAGCCACAGTCACGTGCCTGCTTCTCCAGACTCTGACCCACACAGCAACACGTGACCTCTGAGAGTTAACCAAAAACCAGGTATATATTTTTTTTTTCTTTCCCGTCACCATTGGCAAAATTTAAAACTCTGATTAAATTAAGAAGGCACCTTTCTCCCATACAAGCACAAGAATACACACACAATTACAATGAAAAGTGTTTTAAGCCAAACTTTCACTTTAGCAAAAGAGCAGATCGATGGTGTAACAGCTAGAAATCAACAATGTTCACAGCCATATGGTAGAGGGAGTGGTGGGAATCTACATGGAACATGGATTTGCCAGGGTAGAAAACAGAAGAAGAATTAGAGGTGAAATTAGAGAAGAACAGAGTTGATATTTCTCTTTACTCTCTATAAACGTTATCTCAGATCAGCCACATGTTAGCCCAATCCCTTCAGTTCAAGTTTGAATGACACCCATTCCTACACATAACTTGAACATAGTCATCTAGAAGCAACAAAACTAGTTTCTAATCAAATTCTGAAGTTTTAGAAGGGGGGGGGAATCCCTCCCCCAACCAAAAGATGAGGAGAGATCTAGGAGCAGAGGGGTCAGAACTGTGTACTAACAATGTAATTTAGAGATATAACTCCATCCTGGTGTTTCGCATGCACAGACCCCTGCAGTAATGCTCGTTTATTATCTGGATTTCCATTTTCAGTAAGCACCAATATATCTGACACTCTTGAACTGTAACATTTCATCTTCTTGGCTAGGAAAAAAAAAAAAAAAAGCAACAAAACAACCACATAAGGCACTTAATATTGACCAAAAATAAAGCTAACCTCTATCCTTCAGTTCTTGCAGTATCTTTACCCTGTTTTGTACTGTCAAATCGTTTTCTGGACTTCCCACTAACTTGTCTTGTTTACTCAACCAGCAAGACAACAGGACTGCTGCTCAAGAAACTTTGTACCACCAGGAATTTGGACCAAGAAGGAGAAGGAGGTTGAAGCCCTTCAGCTACTGAGGCAAGAGGGATCCAATGTCAAACTCACCCCAAAGGGTATTTATTTCTTGTTTGGTTGGCCATTTAGATCAAATCAAGCTGAAATACACTGCAACTTTTTATTTTGCCTGTGAAAATAAGACTACATGAACGGCAGAACAAAAGTTTTCCCACTGCATTTTCCTTTGAAAAAATATCTTGAGTTTTACCCTTGTCAATGGTGGCAGGAAAACAGCTGTGCTGGCAAAGGCTGTATGTAGACTTTCATGAGAGTAGGAATATTGACCTCTCCTTCCCAGCTATTCTTCTTAACTCTTCAGATGGAATGAAAGAAAAAGAAAGACAAAAACCTTTGCCCTTAAATTCAAGGGTCAAAATTCAGCAAACCTATCTCCTTGGTCCCTTTTTTAGCTGCAGAACTACTCTAATGGTCTGTATTTTTTTTGTCTCTCTATGACGCTGTGAAGTAACCAGAGGGCAGGAAGAGAAAAACGAGCCTCTGGAAGCCACAGTGAGACCAACATGCAAGGGAGTGAGGCCACATGAGACGGCCAAAGTTCCAGCTGGCACCCACTGGTGTGGCAGAGAGAAGGCAGAAAATGCAACGGAGGTCAACCCTGCTGTCACCTTCTCAAAGGAGCTGTTAGGAGAGTGATAGGAAGGCTGTGACATTTGACAGACAGTTTAGAGAAGAAAAAAAGCAAAAAAAAAAAAAAGAGGATTTGCAGCTTTGTAGGAATACAGCTATGCACGCCTGTAACTGTGGGCTGTATGGGGTGGAGAAGGAATTAAAGGCTGGACAGGCAAACAACACATTTCTCATACTAACAGCTTCCCCTGGTTGTTCAGAGGTGCTTAACCATGTTAAGCCACACCACACACTCCCAGACACATCCACAAACATGCTGATACTGCTTCATCTCATCTTTCGCCCTAACCACTTACCCTACCCGTCTGCCATCCGTCACTGCCAGCCCCAGGCTCACCGGAGCACATTCAAGCCCTTGCCATGGGAACCTTGTCCCTTGATTGAGAGAAACTATGTGAGCTTTTCCACAGGAACACAAATAAAACTTGTAATAAATTAATTTGACAAAACATATGCCTTCTTTTCAACAACAAATAACCAAGGGTGCCCTGAAGCACACCCACCTCATGCCAGATGGAATGCCAGGACACTTGGTTCATCAGGTCACAAAAGCTGGCCTTGGCATTGCTAGCCCAGAGCACTCTTGCTGTCAAGAGGGTAAAATGATCCAGCAAACAAAAAAGGATTCTCTAACAGAAAAAGGCAGGTCTTACCCAGGATGAGATGGCCTAGAAGACCCTCAGGCAGGCAAACACTGTGGTTTCTACAGTCTGAAAAGAAGCAGCAAGGCCATGATGTGTCCAAGCAGCACATGCTGCACCAGTAGCAGAGCTCTGCTCAGCACACAGATGCTTTGAAAAACTAAGGTTTTCTGTATTTATAAGGCAAGCCCCACAGCTATTTTTTAAAGCATACCATCTGTACCTTATGATGGCTTGATGCATCTCACCTCAGGCCTAGCAGCAATGATTTGGTAAACAATAGCATAAACCCTTTGGTCTTCTTTCTGCTGAGCTTGCCACACCAACTTTCTTACCACTTGTCTTTTCTCTCCATCCCATCAACACTTCTGCTCTACCTAAAAAGCTCATCTTTTACCTCAGGTTGCATTTAAGCCCTACTTGATCAGGATGCCTTACACCTGCTCTCACTTACCTTGTTCTCCTCCCTCCCAGACCCTAGGGAGTTATATTTTGCTTCTTAAGTAATTGAAAGGGAATGTGCACATTTGGCCTATTTGCAGCAGTGTATCATCCTGGTTATGTGATTCTGACTTTTGTCTTCTGGTTAAGACTGAAAAAACTCATTCAGTCCATTTAGCTTTACCTTATAGAGAGTTAATTTATAGTTAACTTACCTTATAGAGAGTTGTCTGAAGAACTTTTCCCTATTCTCAGCTGGACTGTTAGGCACATCTCCTTAAATATAGATTTTTTTTTTTCCTTTTTATGTGACCTGTTCCTAATATTGTTTTTCTTCAAGCTCTGTATCAGTTATCATTTTCATTCATTTCCAAGTCTTTAAACATAGTATTTGTCCTTTAAAATCTATTTTTAAAGTAGAGTTTCTGAAAAAAAAATAGAAATAAGAAATCATTTACTTCTCTGCAGTAACATTTAGGGCAAAATATTCCACCATTGCACTAATAATAGTAATACCCAATAAGGGAATCAGGGCCAAGTGATTTCCATGTAAAGAAAAACAAGAACAGTATTTCTCCCTGGCTTTGATAACTCTGTGGTAGCTGCAACAGCAAGACAACATATTATGAATAGATGAAACTTCCTTGTATCTCTCCAAGTCAGCTGTTACTAATAAAAGATAACTGTACATCTGATGCCCTCACCCACATTTCCAGATGGAATACACATACACATGTGTTTTAAAAGCATCTTGCTATAAGGAATGGTTTACCACTATTGTTTATCTTAATGTTTTGCAAAGGATAAGAGCTTCCCCCCCCCCCCCCCCTTTGGTGTTAAAGTTTGCTTTGGACAATGAGGACTTTCTGAGCCATTTTTACCAAACTCAGAGACTGGAGGGGGGATGTATCGATCCCTTCCTGAAGGAGCAGTAGTATGACAGCAAAGGGGGCATTTGAGACTGAAAGCAAAATGGGGGATCTGGCACCCCCTCTTCTCATGGCAGCTACTTGTTACGTTTTGCATAACCTTCTCAAAAATAAGTGTGAGTGCTTAGGGAATGGATTTATGGCAAATCTCCCAACTGCTCTTTCTCCATGTTCCTCTCAAACACAGGTAAAGGTGTCTGTGTATCAGATGTATTTCTATGTAGCCAGTTTTTCATCTGAAGGTCCTCACCCAAAAAAAGGACGAGCAGCTGTGTGCCCAGAATCTCACAGTACAGGACAATTGCCAACTTCTTCATCTACTTGTAGCACATTTCCTGCCTGTGGTCAAAGAGCTTCTGAGAAAGGGGAAATCAGAAATCAGCTACAGGTCAGATGCAATGGGATAACAATAACAAGACCTTACTGAGAGGCTCCCCACAATACCAGAGCTTTCTTTTTTTTCTTGAGTATTTGTGTACTGTGTCTTTTATGATGCACTTCATACTACTGCAGGTTGACTAATGGCTAAGGACATTAATTGAACCAAGGTAGACAAACGATACTGGTGCATTTACTCTCCTTCCCCTGCCCCCTGTTTGCAGCTCCATAAAAGTGAATATACTTCACACTTTCATTTTTATTTTTAAGCTCTTGCAGCAGTTGCCATCTGGAGCAAGACTCAAGGAGGGAAGAAGGAAGAAAAGACAGGTCAGACAATAACAAGCTGATCTTGTACTACATGTGTGTTGTATAAAAAAAAAAAAAAAAGAATGTCACACACAGCATAGTACTGATTAATGAGAAGCATCACGTGGATCCGGACCCTCCAAGAGCTGAAATTATAAAGACGGGCTATGCTTGATTTAAATAGCACACTACTGTTCTGGATGGCCTCAAAGCAGTAGAGGAAGCAATAGGACATAAAGGATTGTGACAGGCAGCAAAGTGGTGTGTGACACCCGAGCGAGGCCACCATAAAGCGACAGCGGTGGCTTAGGAAGGGGATATATTCATACACCTTCTGTGATAAGAAACTCATTCTGCAGCTTTCTATCCAAGGGGGTTTAACAGCACACAGTCAAACAGCGGTAGATCATTTTGGCAAAGCTGAAATTCCTGAAAAATACTTTAATGCCAAATAACACAAGAAAACCAACAAGCTCCTGCAATAAGGCCACCAGACCACAGCACTGCTTTTGCAAGGGGTCAGAGGTGAGGAGGAACCTTGCCCTTTATTCATAAACCCAGCAGGTTCTGTGGGAACGACAGGTAAGTACCAAACTCTTTCTAGAACAACAAACATGGGTTCTTGAACTGCTTGGAGGAGCCTTTTAATATCTATACACTCACTCCTCCCCTCCCCATCCCCAGATTTGAACCTCCCAGCCCTCCTTAACTGAGGATTTTATCTTTGATTCACTAATAAACTGATTATGTAGCAAATCAGACCACAAACTGGCCAAGGTCTAAATGAAACTTTTGCCAGTACCTGACTTCCTGCTGATATTTATAATCCCCAAATAACCCTTTGCTTGAACCCCCGGTTGCAGGCAGTGACTCAGCAGTCGCAGGGCTCCTATTAGCATTCTCGGAGCATTTTCAACTGACTGTCTCACTTGTGCTGTGATCAGACCTATCAGTTTGTGGTGAATTGCTCTGAGGAAGGTTACAGGTCTCCATAGGGACTGCACATGATCTTTGAAAAGTGCATTTCCCTCTAGCAAGTCATAAATGCTCAGGAGAGTTGCTAAAGATCACTCAAAATATTTTATTGAATACTTTGATGTCGTACTCTCATTCTGTGTTATCATATACTTAAAGTATATTAAAAGGTTCCCTAAATACCAAGTACATTTGTGTGGAATAGATTTGTGTTTTTCAAAGCCAGAAGAAAATAGCTTTGTATCATTACAGGATATGTAACAGTTTTCCTGCAATTCTGCAGAATGGATTATAAGTGTTTGACAGTGCTTTTTTTTTTTTTCTTTTTGTTTGGGTTTTTTTTTTTTTTTCCCCCCAGCTCCAATGACTGTTGTGATAGACTTTAGTTAACTACTTTGGATTGTTTTTTGCCTTGCTAACAGTCCTCAGTCAAAATGAAAAATAAGAACCTTCTGGATCCTGTCTTGATAAGGTCAGATTGTAGAATTTTTCTTTCCAGCAATTTAGCCAGGCTCTCTCCTTCCAGAATACATTTACTCAGTAATAAACATCTCTAGACAGCCGGGCTGTACAGACTGGAAACAATTAAGCCAAAATTGGGGAAAGCAGCACAGGAATAAATATTCCACTTTAATAAAATAAGACTGAAAAATTCAGGAGCAAGGGAAGTAAAAGCATTTTCAAATTGTATTAATTTGACATATTTATAAAAATCTGTGCTCATGCAAGTATCTTATGCATTTTTTTAATATCAAGCTACGCAGAAAATGTGCTGGGTAATTACAAGCCTTTGGTGTTATAATGCTGTGGTCAAGCACCAGGCACACACCAACATTTGGGGTACTTAATTTAAAGTCTAGTAGAAAAAACAAAGAAGTTTAGCCAATTTTCTTTAAGCTATATAAAAGGAAGCCTGCCAAGCAACAGGTTAAAAGGGTTTGTCTTAGTAAATTATAATAAGATTAAAACCCAGCTTATTCCAGAAATAAGTTAACAATTTATGCTGTGAAGAAGCCTCATCTCTCAATTAGGTAAGCAGTTAAGTAAATATGTTTAGCTGTCCTAGCTTGTTAGAAATCCAGGTAAAATCCTTCTGAAACAACCCAGATTTTTCTATCATCACAAACATTTTACCAGATCCTAAATTCCTTAGTTTTCCAATTTTTGCATAAATACCTTTACCACTTAGACATCATACACTTAATTGCAAATCCATCACCTGTTTACTTGCAGTAAGAGAACAAAAAGCACCTGTGCCATTATTTTTAATTAAGTTATCCTCCTACACCCCCTCTGTCCAACACACTCAAACAGTTTATATATAAATTCTAAAATAATTTAGAACTGAACAGTTACACATCATGTTTGTGACATGTCTTGGTGTGGTTTTCTCAAGAGACTAAACAAACTAGTGCAAAACTAAACTTGGTTTTATAAAGCACTATTTCAATTTGGAAAGTTCACAGCATTTTCAAGAGGAATTAATGAATGTTGCTAATAGTTGGATCTGAGTTATAAGGCATTAGGAGGACACAATCATGAGGAAAGGCAATATATAACCTTTAGATGGGACAATTAGAGATCAATTACGAGAGGCAGAGAAGAGCATTCAAAAGCAGCTTCTTCATTAATCAAAGATTATCTCAAATTAGAATGTTTAATTATTTGCCAAGGTTCTTTGTATGTTCTTCTGCAGAAAAGAAAAAAAAAAAAGCCAGGGGCTTTTGGAAAACTTCTAGCTCTTTGAACATTTCATTTTAGCATGGTTTTAAAGCTAAAATACCAAATATTTTAAAGAAAATAAGTCTGGTGGGATTGCTAACTCTTTGGATGTCTGGTTACATGGAAAAAATGTTTTATAGAAATGACAGGAAAATAAAAGATTTTAATATTCTATGCACTGTAATGACTTGGGGCAGGATCCTAGGATCTAATGTTAGGTTTAGATCAAACTTGTAGGCATCTGAGTTTTAGGTTCCCAAATCACTGAGCATATCCAAAATCTAGGGCAGGAGGCAGCATCATGACCAGGCACAGAAAGGATGATTAGACCCAGCTGGTGGGTAGAAAATGCCAGTGACCAGCATCTGCTCCCCTGCCACCGTACGGAGGGCACCATCTCCGATGTCAGAGGTGGCCCTCCACATACAAGTTGCAAAACATGCAGGGAGATTGTTCAGCGTTACCTTTCCTGGGCTAGTAGCCATCACTGGCCAAATCACCCCGTGTATTTTTATATTCTGACAGTTTAGATGACATCTGGAAGGAGATACACCTGGATTGCAGGAAAGGCCTTTTGCAAACAAGGATTTTTGGGAAACCCAAGGGGAGGAGAGCTTTGCTGAGATCCCTTTGCAGTTTAGGCAGGTGCAAAGTACATGGCTTAGGAGGAATGATAACTCCTACTTATAAGAGCTGCAGCACTTGGGCAAGTCCCCTCTAAAACAGCCCTAAAAGCTACTAGTTTTAGGGAGCACACCTTCAGCCACAACAGCATGGACAGGAGCGGGAGTGGCTGAGCTGTACTGTGAAGGCACCACGGCCATCCTAGAGCGCCGTTGCCACGCTCTTCGGGAAATGCCATCCGCTGGTTGTCCATGATGTAAAGTCTGTTCAACCTGTGCTTGGCACACTCGCCATTTATCTCCTACAAGGGAGATAAATATTTGGTGGACACAACGTGAGCTGTCCATGGCGGGCTGTGGGCACCTGAATACCTGTTCATGGATCTTCTTAGGAAACGTGTCCCATCGCGATGCCTGGGCAGTTATTCTTCTGTGACAGCCAGACACAGTTATAGATGTAGTCTGGGGAACCAAGCTGTTCCCAATATGGGATACCTTTCTTACACAGTTATGTATTTTTTCATGGCCAACCTTATATTCAAGCCATAATGAACCTCTTTTATGTCTTTATTCCTCGGTAAAGTGTATCCTGAAAGTGGATACAGACTTTCTTCTTCTCATAAATGACCACCTCTCCTTACAAGGCCCCATCCTTTGTCAGCTAGGTCAAGATGACCTCAGGCATGTTCAGAGTAATTTGAAATAGGTTTTTGCACATATTACAACTACAAACCTTTCTGGTAAAACTCTGCTTTTAATAGAAATACCTCCTAAGTAATAGCTAACCCTTAGATATTCTGATTAAAACCTGTCACTGTTTGTGAGAAAGTATACTAGCAACCTGAGGCAAATGGCTCTCAGTCTCTTTCACCAAGTCTCTCCCCCACTGTTCATTTGTTTACCTGCTGTTATAATGAAGATTTGTCAAACACTTTTATGCAGATATCTACTTAGTCACCACTAAAGAACATGGCAGTGATACCTGTAGCACATGACAACTCCTGCTGCTGTAGTATCTCCCATGTAGCATACACATGGTGAGGTGTGAATTCAAGTGATGCAGAAGGGCTTCCTTCCCACAGCGTGCTTAGCATGAGTTCAGAGAGGAGTTCCTCCACAGATGGCCATGAGAGAAGGCAGTATAGGGGATACTGGAGTGATTCTCACTGATAAAAAAAGGAGATAAATGTAAAGGCAGATGAAGTCAAGGACATAGGGAAATCCACATGATAATTTTCAATTGTCTAGAAGTAATCTTTATGGAGACCAGAGTTTAGGGTCCTGCAACATTTCTTGGCAGCATCACCAGAACAAAACAAAACATTGGACCCTTTTCACACCAAATTGTAATGCGTGAGGGGGCCAAGTGGGCCATCACCCTTTTATTTAATTGTTACCTTTTTTCCCCCAGTTTGAATTCTTGACATTCTGCTAAATATAAGGCAAAGTGATGGATAGCTAGTTATGCTGTGTGCTGTTTGCTTCAATTAAAGTCAGTTCTTGAAACTATTTGTTCTGTTTTTTCTTAGACTCCAGGGAAAATGTTATTTGCACACTTCCCACAGTTTTCTTATATGCTTTAATTCTTACTGGTGTAAGAACGTAACAAAATGAGGTGCTATTTAAAATTATTCAAATGTTCAGCTGATAATAGTGTATGACATAATTACTATATAGACTTTATCAGAGAGGCTGTAGTCAAAATAGCTGTCTACGGGATTATCACACAAACATATGTGAACATTCAATATAATAAGTAGAATATAATACCCAATGTTCCCATATTGTTCCTATTTTCTGCAGTAGGAAAAGCATCCAGGTCTGAGGAAACAGGACTGTGGCCATGGCATGTCTCATACCTTATTGATTCCTGGCTGCTTTCTCTGTCCTTCATATCAGCCACTAATTGCCTTGGTGAGAGCAGATTTCAGGATGCTCAAGGTCATTGCCACTCAACCCAACTACGCCAGAGTCTACTCCATTTGTTAATTATTTATGCCTCTTTGCACCGTAAGTCACAGACCCCATGGTGCCCTGCACTTCACTCGCCATTCCATAAAGCTTTATAGGTAAGATGCATCTCTCAGGTTGAAGAAAGGAGCTAAAAGGTGCAGTTCTACAATCACTTTTAGTTGGTGCAAGACTTGGCTACCACTGACAGGTTTCATTTCCGTATATCTAAACTCTGTTTTAATACTCCCCCTTCTTTTTTTTGTTAACACTGGCACTTCTATAACCAAATCATGAACTGCAGCTATATATATTGAATTGCTGGATTAATTTTCAGCCATATATCTGCAGGGGTGCTGGAACTCATGTGGGGAAAATACAAAGAATAAATAACTAGTCCAAAGTAGGGTCGTCTAGACTTCAGTTGTCCATGGCATTGCAGCCTAAATCAACCACTACACTGCTTAAGGGGGTGGCTGCTGCATTATGGGGTGGCTGATGCATGGTCTCCGTTTATTGAATGCACAGTTTAGCAATGCAACGCTAAGGCATATGTAAATATCTGGCCCAATAAAGAGCAAATAAATCACAGTAGGTTGTTCACTTATTTGAAAAGTGTTAAACAAGCAACTTCATTTTTTCCAAGAAGCAAATTCATGTGGTTTTAGTCTAGAGAAGCAAAAGCCCAAGATTCTTCATGGGTCAGTTCAGCACTGTGGCAACTCAATAGGGGTCCCAAGTGATGGGCCAAATTTAAGACATATATTGTCCTTAGAAACAACATAGTTTGCCTGCAGAAAACACTTTCTCAGAATGCTGGAGCTTACTTTTTTAAAAAAAAAATAACTCTCACATATAACATAGAAGGAACTTAAAATTATTCTATAGACTAAATGTTTATTCATGAAACACTTGATGGGTTAAATATATCCTCAGTGGAAAAAATATTGGTATAAATTGAGTTATGTAGCAATCTCTGAAATCTGAAGGAGTTTCTGATGTTAGATATCACACAATTCCCTGATACAGACTTATTAATTTGTGGCAGAAGAGACCCCTCTTAAAGCTGCCCATTGACTTCAGCCAGAATTTGAGCCAAAACTGTGAGATCCAGTTGCAAGATTTTTGTTATTATATCAGTGCGGGAAAAACAACTTGTCCCACATTTTAAGAAAGCACACAATTTACTTGTAAATTACAAAAAAGTACACCAATTCTACCATCTATTGGCATGAAAATTGCTTATTGATTCAAAGAAAATGCTAGAAATATTTTACATAAAACTACTGTGCTAAAATTAGAGTTTATATCACTGAGAACTTTTGAGAAGAGTCATTAAAGGGAGGAAATTAGTTTTATGATACAAAAGGATAAAACAGGTTTTAAAAATGTTTTGTAAAAAAATTAAATGCAGAAGTTTTGGGGTTTTAAATAAAGCTATCTCTTAAAGATATACAAATATAAAAAGTATATTGTTTCTTCTAGCTCATTTTAATTCATACCAAATCAACGTTATCTGTATAGGAATGCAAGGCTTTTTTCTTCAGAAAACAGAATCATTTACAGCAATGTAATATAACAAATAAAATTATTATAACAAGCAATTCAAGAGTAAAGCATAAATGCAGGCATTGTGGCTATGCTGCTGTACCACACAGGTAGCTCTCAACGGTTTAATCATTTGTATTCTCTGCACTACAAAAATGCGTGAGAGGGCAAGAGAGCCAGGAGAGAGCTGGTACTTGTGCACCAGCACTGGCTTTCCGTTACTGGTGCTGAATGGGAATGAGCACCCTGCCTTGACTTCACAAAGTTATTCCTTAGGATTATTCACACACTTAAAATTAAACACTCGCTTAAGGGTGGCTAGATCAAAGGCAGAGGTCCCCCCAGTAACAACCCTTCCCTGTTCTGCTGGTGGAAAACTTGTATTTCTGGTTCAGCAAAACACTTAAGCAGGCAGGTTGACTCATCTACATTACCGTAAATCAACATAAATATACACAGGTTTACAGTGAAGTATGTGCACAATTGCTTTGCTGAAACTTAGACCTATATCAACGAGGTTGCTTCTTGTCACTCTGTTAATCCTGGTTTTTCATACATGAAGTCTTCAGTGCCAAAAGCGTGTCCAAGACAGAGAGCTTGAAGGAAATTTGAAAAGATTTGGGCTTCTGAGGCCAACCTGTGTCCCCACACCAGCTGAGGTCCTTGTTTCTCCTCACACTGCAGATCTAAAGGTGTTGGATTACCAGATATTGCATTTGCCTTTAAAAAGGGAAGCTAAGGAATAAATACCATCAGAAGGAACTACTGTCTCAGCTATCACATTTCCACCCAGTCTAGCTATGGTGAAGACACTGCTCTCCATGCAGTTAAATCCTCTTTTGCACAAGAGGTGGTGAACAGGGGTTGGAGGGTCCTCTTTGCAAAAGCATGAGAATACACAAACCCCCTTCACTGCCCCCCTTTTTTTGCCTCAGAAAGGTTATTCTATAATCTTATTTTAATGAAGTAATGGTATAATGTTCTTCCTAGCAGCACAATCTGGAGAAGCTTACACCAGCCAGAGATTTTGAGAGACAGACCCCATAAAAAAATGTGTTACCTGACATAAGTACACAGGCTGCACATTTTTGGCAGAAAACGAGTTTCATTTGACCTTGAAGGAAGAAGTTCCAAACAATTCAGAACCAAGGCCTCATCCGTGTGTGTGTTTCCACTAGCTTTATCTCTCTGTGAGCTCTCCACCACCCTTCTCTCACATAGTATTGAAAAAATGAGGTCATGACTTTACAGTCTGTTGCAAAACTAAGTTTAAGATAAACTTTTTGCAGCAGGGTTCATCTTTTCATTATGGAAGTTCAGACCCTGCTATAAAAGGATCCCAGTATCTACCCACAACCACTATGAGCTTTTGCAAAAAAAAAAAAAAAAAGTGAAATATAATGATTGTATTAATACAGGTGCTGAAACTCTGGTCAGCATTTCAAATTGCCCCAGTCTGTTAAACGTATTAACCCACCTTTGAAAATAAAATACCTGCCTGGAGCAATTCTCAATGCATTTCCCATTAAAAAAAAGTCCCAGTTCAGCTACTTGAAAATTGGTTGCATACATGATGAGGTATTTCTACAGTATTCCAGGCTTAACCCCAAAATGTCCCCAGATATTCCTCTGCACTCCATTACAAATGCCTGAAAACAGAGTTTATTACTGAAATGCTTGATCACAGCTTTACAGAAGACAACACCATAATTCTGATGTCTCAGGAGCTGATTGGAAAAACACCTCACTGCAGGTTATCACAAATTCTTATTAGTCAATATCTAATTTTGTTCTGTATCACACATAAAATATTACCATTTTCAAGCCTCTCAGAGCAGTGTTAAGATGTAGTATCTGCCAGGTAAGGGCTAGTCCTTCCAGCCAAGCTCTCAGCTTCACTGCAGTCTTTTTCTATAGTTCCTGTAGTGCAAAAGGTCTATAAATACCACCAATAAAACCTCTTACATATCTTCCCAGTACATGTCTTAGGGTTTTCTCTGCTGGAGTGGTACTTTTCCTCCCCCAGAAGATTATCTTTTTGGAAAAAAAATAATATATATACACACACAGCTAAAAACCCTCAGTGCCACAGCAAGCACTACTCATGAAATCAGTCAGAAACTCCTAAAACCTATGGCAATACCATTCATGATTGTGCTGGGGTGAAGTGGTTGCTCAGCACACAGCATAGCAGAGGTACAAAGCCAGGTTTCCCTCTCCTGCAACAGATATTGCCCTGCAGAAGGGCATGTTCCCACCAGGAATCAGCAGTAACCCCACGCACAAAGCGATTGCATCATGTGGTCCATAGAAAAATCAGTCCTGAATAAAAATAATCACAGAAATTGAAGAATTCTGGGAGAGTATTCATGGTGGCAACAACCACATATATGTGTAGAAGAATGGAATGGTTTTTATTTAAAAATCAGTGTTTTAACACCATCTCAGTAATAAGGGGTGTTCAGTTTTGAAAGTCTAATATCAGATGCTGGACTAATTAACAGTGTGTTGTGAAAATCACATTCTCTACTCCACTCTTTCCTCTGACTTTAGAAGGACGAATGTGATTAGCAGAGAACACATCCGCCTGCATATGAACATTTTCTAATTATTCATGTGGCTATAAATGACCTCTGGCAGCTCATAACTTGATGAAAACTGAAGATGAACAGTACATGCCATTGGCAAAATAGTGCAAATCCTTCCCTATTTCCCTTGAAATGAAATTTTTGGCCTTTCTATGGCAAAGAAATAAAATTGAACGTACAGTTTTATTAAGGTTTAAGATCCTCTCTTGTCTTGACCACATACTTCCAGCACGTCTCCTGTGCCAGCATTAATAATCATGCGATTGAGAAATTATTTTCTTTCTTTTTTTTGTTTTTCTAAATCAATCTTAATTTTCAGCGATGTCAACTCCTGATCCAGCTCACTAGAAGGTCACTCAAAAGTCAGACTGCTGGCTTATGTGGGAGATGCCTGGAAGTTTTGCACAGACAAGAGGGGATGAACGGATGATATATTCAATGCTAACACATACTTGGACCTGTTCAAACTAGTGGAAAACTTGCAGTCTGATTCATTCTCATCTGAGGTAGCATAGATGTCTGTATTACAGGAAGACTTGTGCAATCTTTCATGTTGTGTTTGTAACTATTAACCACAGAGCAAACACCACAAAATACAATAAAACAAATTGGTTCTGTCTGATAGTGGGAGAGGCAAACTTGTTAGATAAGATGAAAGTCTTTGCATTTCACTTGGAAACAAGCTTTACAGCTTAGTCATAAATACCTAAAAATCTTATTTTCTAATAGAAATGTAATACAAGTTAATATATTTCATTTCTGGGTGGCATATACAGCACTAGAAAATTTGATGTGTCCCCATGGCAAACCTACAACTAGAAAACACAATGTTAGTTTTTCCGATACAGCTTACCTACAGGAACCGAGTTCAATCTAGCCCCAGCAGAGAATTAACTCAGTCATAGAGTTTATTACAGCAGCCCACAAAATAATTTATATCATACTAGTATTGACACTAAATTATGGTATATAGTTTTGACGTAGCAATGTTAAATAAATATTTATGAATTTCTTAGTGTAGTGATCTTGAATAGTGGTTATTTCACAATTTGTTTTGTCCAATAAACAGATTAATTTGCAGATGGAAATATTAAACTTTCTTCTGTTTTCATAGAATATCCTTATTATTCTATTCTATTTCACAATAATTACGCTATGCTGAGATAACTTTAACAATTCAGTAGCCATTTAGAGAAAAAAATGCCAAAAATGTATGCAGTTATTAAAGTAACATTAAGTGCTTTAATAGTCATTTTTGGTCAGGGCACACATGTTATAAATAAATTCAAATGCTATATTAACCTTAAATTTAAAAATCGAAAAATTGCAGTCAGCAAGAAAATTAGATGTCTTACCAAACTTTGTATTGCAACTTTTAAATTCCCTGAGAAGATTTTACTGGAAGTGATACTTAACCTTTAAATGTCATGATCTTGGAATGGCAAGGTCTACACTTCTATGGCCAGGCCAATTATCTCCAATTAAGCAATAAATGTGCAAGGCTTGTTCAGTGCCAGTATCAATTCCCTAGCTTTATACCATACCTTCAGAAATACACCAAGAGTTAAAAAACAGAATCACCTTCCAGTAACATTTTAGTGAAACGCACCTTTATGTAACTTCACCATTTAATATCTTTCATTTAGATTGGTTTTACTGCAGCCTTAAAGAATAAAACTGCTTGGCTACATTAATTTGAAATAGAAAGCATATTGCCCTAGTGCCTTACAGGGGTGTCTTAACCAGCCGCCATGTATATTTCTTCTGGACAATGATCATATAAAAGATTAACATGTTGAGTGTGTTCATTGTAAAACATGAAATTTATTACAGCAGTTCATTTTTTAAAAATTTACTATAAAAGATTACAATCACCTACCCTGCAGGAACAATAGTAATATATCTGCAACGTAGCTTACTCACACGGTTCTTTTGGTTTTGCTATCGAAGGGGTATATGAAACAGATCTGAGACACGTGCTGAGATTTTTTTCATGGTGCATCAAAAATGTTATTTAATTTTTCTCAGAAGTAACATATTCTTCTAAAGTACTTTCATTAGACGAAATACATTAATTATAACGGTATAAAAAAGGGGCTACATGGATTATTCTGGCATTATTATGGCACAATAGAAAAGATCCAAAGGGTAGTAGAAAAATGAGACATTCTCTGATTTTCACTGAGAGTGTATGGGCCACTTACATCACATTTGCTTTATAACACAATCCCAGCACGCACAGAAGTTTTTGGATTCACAGAAAGGTTGTTATGCTTTCCCTGACCCTAAAAAATATCAGAGAACTTTTAGTGTGTAGGGAGAGAAAGCAATATAGGAAAAATAAACCACAAATTATTTTACAAAATGCGGCATGGCATTTACTACCATCTGATGTGCCTTTTAAGCACACTTATTCACTTATTCCTCCAATACATGTTTCTCAAAATGAGTCTTGAAAATAACAGTGAAATAAAAGATTATAGTAATCATGTCTTTTCCTTACTAACTGGTGAGACCAATCACATTTTGTATCAATTTTTATGCATATGCACTTTTTTTTACCAATGCATTTATTTACAAAATTAGAGGACCAGATCAGTCCTGCTATGTTAATATCGCATTCACCAGCATTCACCTGGGTGATGCTTTCCAGCCCCAAAACACCAAGCTAAATTACCAAAGGCTTTGACAGGGCACAACGGCACAGAGAAGGATACCAAGGACCTTAGAGAAGACCAAAGAAACTATTTGCTAGTAACTGGCAAGTATCATCAACAGGGAGGCTGAGGTTATCCTTCTTGATACAAAGAGAGAAAAAGGAGAAGCAAAGCCCTGGGCAGGTCCAGCCTCCAAGAAATTTCATCAGCTGCTGACAGGAGTTGGAGAACAAATACAAAACCATGATGCAGAGGAGAACCCATGGCTGCAGCTCACTGCTGGGATTCACTTGGTCACGCTCAGACTAAACTCCTCAGCCCTCTAAATTCACAGGGTCAGTGCAATGGGTGAGTCTCACCAAAGTTGTGCTGAGAACTCTGGTCTGCCAAAATTTCTGGAGCCAAGGTTAAAATATCCAAAATATTTAATGCTGCTTCTGCATATAAGTCCTGTGTTGTCGCATGCATGGTGTTCTGTGTTTTGCATTGCTCTCTGTGTGTGAAATAAGTGCATGTTGACTGGCATGGAGAAATCTGGGTTTAATCTCTCAAAACAGGCAGAAAGGACTCCAAAGTGCCAGACAGTTGGGCAAAGGATAACACAGATTGCTGGATAGAGCCACTAGCCATGTCTCCCTGCCTTCCATCCTACTGGCACAAGGGAACTCACTGGGCTTAACGTTAACCAAAAAAAGAAAACAATAGTACCAGCTGCCAGACAGCCTCAGAGAAAGAACCTCATTATTTACTGCAGTGAAAAAATATTTAATTGTTGCTTAAATATTTTCAAAAGTTTTAGGATTCATTCTTTAAAATTTGTTAAATAAAGCTTCTAGGTTGTAAAACTTTGCTGTTCTGTATTGAAAAAAAGCTTGTGATAACATTACATATATTTTGTTGCAAGGTTCCAAAGTATATACACATGTTTTACAGGTAGTATATTTGTATGGGTATGTTATGACCATCCCACAGAATCAGGTTTTAACATGACCTTAATTTGTCCTATTTGGCCTATATTTGTTGATTGGATTCTCCAGAGCCCAGAAATTCTTGGTTTTCCTCTCAGTCAGAATCCCATTGGCAAAGTAATATTCAAAAGATGCTGTTGTCAGATCCCTCACTTCCCTTCTTGGTTTCTGTGAGGAGAAGTGCTGTAATTCATACTCAAAGATATGCAGGTCATTCATAACCAGAAAGATTGCAGCCTTCCCAGCAGACATTTTTCATGGTGGATATTTGAAAAACGAAGGGCTACCATCTGTGCAACAACTTTAATACACGTACTGTAACTCTCCTCCCACCTCCGCTTCTCTTTGGTTCAGATGGTGAACCTGCGAGACTGCTCTCCTTAGTGGAAACTTTTTGTAGAGTTTCAAAAGTAGCTATTGAACATGTTTAATAACCATACGCCTCTCAGTGTCTTTGAATTCTTCCAACAAATTGCTTTGCCTGGCTCTCAGTAGAGATAAAAAGGATTCAACTAAAAATCTATGATGTGTCATGCCTCCTCTTTCCTGTTACCCTGCCTGTGGACTTTAAAAATTAAGTCAACGCTGTAGCACAGGTGTAACTGTGATAGAAACGTGGTCCTTCACTTCCAAATGCAGGAAATGGAGGTGCTTCCTTTAGCGTGGTTTAAGATCAATCACAAGAGCTAAAAAAGGAATCCGTTTGCCTTTGTTTGACTCTAGTTTGAGTCAAGCTTGCCCTTGTCTGACTCTAGTCAAATTAGACAATAATTTTTCTTTAACTTTACAATGGGACTAAAAAAACAAACACACAATCTCCATACCTTTAAATTAAAGCCTTATATGTACTCTAATGCATCAGTTAGACATAAAAAAGTAGCTATACTATTAATCCAGCCTTTATTTCATAGATGGTATTTCCTGATAGTGAGTTATTTTACAATGCAGAGCTTTTATTGCTGTGGTACTGGTATTTATGATAACACTTCTCATTAACTAAATAAAATATCAAAAACACGTCTTTTTGAAATCTTTGTTGAAAGCCCAATCATAATGTCAGCGAGTCCATCAGGAAGTGGTTGGAGGCTTCCATACCACCACTTTCTGTGAAAAATTATCATTTCTAGTGTAGAGCATGTTTTCCCTGCACGCAGAGACCACATATAACATAGCTTACAGCTGATTCGCATCTACAAGTCACAGCAACAACACTGCTCCATCAGAGCATCATGAGAATTTAAAGCATTGTGAGCTGACATCTTACACACTTCTGCTCCCTTTCTTAGACCAGCATTAAGACTCATCTGTTTCCAATAAAGAATTATAAAAAAATTCATCAAGCAAGAAGGGCAGCTGGCTCAGCTTGCGGCAGTGCAGCAGCTGCAGGCCTGGGGGAAACATAACGCCCTGAACCTGCACCCTCTTATGTACCCCTAGCACAGACAGCAGCTTTGCTGGGTATACAGCTCTTCACGAAAACTGTGGTAAAAAAGATGTAAACCCTGACAATTTTGTCTAATTTACTATTCTTCCCAGAGCAGAACCTGAGCATCCGCAGAAGAGCTATAGATCTCAGCACCACATTGCTACCACCCTCCCAAGACTGAGCATATCCTGAGCGGGAGGGATACAAAAGCAGAAAGCTGATAAAACAGACATAAGAATACTACTAAGGAAATATTATCACCACCACTTGAAATGTCAGAATTAAGAAAAATTCTCAGATCTAAAATTTTATCAGGTATGTTTCTCTTTCTTAATCTGAATAAGCTCTGAAATATTAACTATTTTTCTAATGTAGGTTGCACTTCAAATCAGAAAATAAACTCATGGCTGTGCTTAGAAGAGTCTTCATAAAAGTGTAAAACCCATTTCTGCAAAGAGTGAAAAAAGGACTGTTGAGAGACTGAGCAGAACCGCCACTGGTTTTTTGCTGTGCCCATGACCAGAAGGGGAACGTCACACCCCATGTACACATACTGGCCACTGCCACTACCCCCACAGCAACACCTAGTGAGCTATTATAGGACAGATATGCAAAAGAACGAACATAAAATTGCACAGAAGACTACACAGTTGGCATTTCTTAATTCCAAAGTGTTTAACTTCACAATTAAAATACTGCTTAGCCAATAGAGTTATTTTGTATATAAAATATGCTTTATGAATATATATGGAGCTGAATTACTACAATCAATGCAAACATCTCAAAAATACTTTATTTTTTATTAAATGAAGTCAGTGGATCTGCTAATCTGTGCGTAAATCTATTAATTTCAATTTAATGTCGCCCTTTGGTTATTTTTTATTTCTTTGTCCTGTTTTGATCAGGCTCATGACTGATTCCAAATTGTGAAGACACTCCTTGCAAAGTCCCTATGATGTGATGTACTGAGTCTGTGTGTTTGAGAACATTAACATTAATAAGGATTTGAAGTTTTTTTGAACATATCCAAGGCAATCAAATTAAGATTATTTTCAGCAACTCAAGAACTAATTTTTATTTCTGTGATGAGTATCTATTTCTCTTTCAACATGAGATTTCTTATAGCATGCCTCCAAGTGTAACTGTTGATAATATTTATAAGTTTCAAGGACATTTTAAAATTGTCAACATGAGGCCACCAGTATTATGTCATTCAAACTGAAGTCCTTTTTGACAGCACAGCATTTTCTCCCAATATTACTGACAAATGTCTCAAGAGCAAGTCACCTGTTACATTCAGTGGTCTAAGATGACAATTCTCTTATTTTATATGCTAGAACATTACTCCACAATAATTTAAAATTATTTTTCTCTCCAATGGCTTTGAAACAGATAAAGTCATTTGTAACATAAGCCAGACAATTTTTACACTGTGGCAGCACATCACACATC
Source organism: Strix uralensis (assembly GCF_047716275.1). Taxonomy (NCBI): domain Eukaryota; kingdom Metazoa; phylum Chordata; class Aves; order Strigiformes; family Strigidae; genus Strix; species Strix uralensis. The sequence continues at coordinate 40,601,487 of NC_133977.1, read as the reverse complement.
CCACATTTTTCTCTTATGCAAGGGTTTCACTCACAGCAGGAACAAGACACCTATTTAATATTATCCAGAGTAAAACTCACAAATTTTTGTGTTCAATTTACCAAGAAATTCAATGAGGTTCTAAACATTTAAAGTAAAGGCACCCCACATGGCTCTGTATCTTGCTGAACAGTTTGCCAATTCAAAGGGATGTCAGGAAAGAACAAAGTTTAACTAACTCTGATATGCATTGATTTTATGAAAAGTTAAGTTTTGCCAAGTCACAAGAAGAAAAATTTAGACTTCAGAAATTTGCTTGACATAAGGGAATGAACAGTGGAGATTCATTAATCAAAGTCTATAAGGACTTTATAATTAATAGGTAAGGTTATTAATAAAGGAAAACAATGATATTTTAAAACATTTAGAACATTTAGGGTACCTTAAGGAATTGTCTTTGTTAGAAACTATGTTTATACTTAAGCTCCACTAATAAGATGAAAATTGCTGATATCAGTTTGAGGAAAATATAAAAGAGTAATTTCGACAAAGATGTGCTTGCAAGAATGCATAGTTAATGAAAGCACCCGAGAGTAGTTATTTGGAGCTTTCCCTGGGCTATATCTATTGATACAACGGCATCTCAATGTATCAAACCACATTAAAAAGTTGTAAAAGTAAAAAAAGGAAAAGAGCTGATGTTCATCTTGTTTGCTGTCTTCAGTGACTTGACATAGACAACTGTTTGTAGTACATGGGATGTAAACCAATTCTTTAGACTTTGCATAGCAAACCTATTATTTTTTGTAATTAGTCAATGAAATGCGTGCAGTTAAGCTCAACTATCTCATCTGAACTAATCTTGACAGTGAACCCAATATTTCTGGGAGAATGTCAGGTTGTGTGATTAAAAATTAGTTCTAGTCTAATTCTTAATGTACCAAAATGTTACCTGGAAAGCTTTTAAAAAAAGGTTATTCCCAGCTATAAAACGATTCAGGGAGAAAAATTCCAGAAGCAAATTTGCAGCATTGACAAAGAGGTTATTGGAGAATTGAAGTAAACAAAGTTTCTGTAGTGGAAGTCTTATGCTGAACTTCGATGCATACTATCTAAAATTATTTTCACATTAGATAAATAAATATATAAATGAACATAGACTTTTCATAACTATTCAGCCAAATAGAAAAACATATGCTTTTCCAGTTTACATAATCCTTATTTTTCAGTTGCACAGGCCTATTCCTTTTAAATCTTACTTTAAATCTTCCTCTTCTCTGCAAGATTATTCTGCACAGCATTTGGTGAGGACGTCCACAAAGCATATGATGTAAAAAGAAATAATATCCTCTATTTCAGTGCTTTTGTTCTGGTGAATTTGTGTAGGTACTGTTAACAAAATTATGACTTTTTTTTTTGAAAGACCTTGATGTAGAACCACTAAATTATCTTTACTGTGCAGTAACGCACCTCTACAGCGGTATTCAGTAAAAGCAATCAGGCCATATTTTCCACTCATGGTTATGTAAATCAAAAATAAATCATTGGAAGTCAGCAGGCGTGACCCAGTGAGAACAGGTTCCCAGCTGTTAAGTATGGGCTTAGTCAGGAAAGATTTGTTGGATTCTGTGGTTTACGGTAAATGCGAGTAAAGAACAGATTTATCTTTGCTCCTGGTTTATAGAACATGCCTGGTATTTGGGTTTCTGCAACACACGTTGTCACTTTGTTCTCCCCAGAATATATACAGTGTGTTAATTACTGTAAGTAGAAGGAGTTATGATCCCATTCAAACTCTGATTAGACTGCGATACCCACGGACACCCTATGTCACCTGAACATCCTCTTCTTTACACCTATCACACACAATAGAGGCAATTTACTGACAAACTGCAGAGCCAGGGAGAGAAATAATGTATCCTCATTTTACCATTCTTTTGGATTCATTTCTTCAGGGCTTAAGCAAAAATTTCCAACCCTGAGCAGCTTCAAATACCTGATCCTTTTTTCCACTGCATTTATCCTAGCATCTGTCTCAGAGCTGCCCTTTGCAGGCTGTCCCGTGAATCAGCAGGGCTCGGAGAAAAGCCACAAGACATCGTGCCACAGGGTTGAAGGGCAGCATTGAAAAACATTTTACATTTCTTGTTGTCCTATTTATCTATTTGTAAAATATGTTAATCACAGTCTATCTATCTGATATAACCTGGCTTGCCTTGTGGCTATTCTGAACATAACATTTTATACGTCTGAGAAGAGACAAATAAGACTGTCTGGGCTGGATAAGGGTAGAGTTTATAGAGTTTCCCCACACGGTGACAGATTAATATACATTCATCCTCATACAGGCCAAGTGCATACAAACATCAAAATCAAATTTAATTTCTTCTCTATCAAATAAGACAGAGCATACTGTATTCTTCAAGCAATCAGTATTATCTACTCAGGCACTGATATTTCTGATGTCCTAAACTCTGTTAGCTTGTCCTTTTGAAGATTTTTCTCTGTGATTAGATAGTGGATATAATGTGGTCAAATGAATGGTTGTATCAGTTCACATACACAACCTCCAATGTCTAGGCACTGATACTGGGAAAACCAGATCCCTGCTGGTCTGCATCGCAAAATCTGGGGATAAGGTAGTGGTCTGTTAAATAAACTAACATCAAATTAGAGGGAACAGGCTCTGCTTTCCCAGCTCTAAGTTTACCTAAAATTAGTCAGTAGGAAAAGACATGCAATATCAAATTCCACAGGTAAAAGAAAAAATCCCCCCTCCAGAACCTGCTGAATCACTGGTTAATAAAGTTATAAATTGAGTTATACTAAGGTATGATTTTTTTCCTTGGCATGTAGCTTTCTGGGGAATAAAACACAATAGTTGTTTCAAAAACATATCTTCCAAAACTAATATTTCCATTTAATAAAGCAGATGCATTAAGAGACCAAGGCCTTATTCAATCTAAGCATTTAAGTTACTTAATGGAATGTAAAACAACAGCAAAACATTAAACCAATGGCTATTGGTGGTCCTGAGCTGCCACAGGCTTAACGAGACACATTCTGGACAGTATTCATCAGCCAAACCCAACTTCCAGGGCTCCTCACCTGAGCAGTTGATGGTGAAGTCAACGGCTGGTGCAGTGCTGAGGTTCAGATCTAATGGTCCCACGCAGACTTCAGAGCTCAGTTCCTATGTGTTTAAAGGCTTTTTATAATCTGCCCATTGTAATTACACCTGACATCGCTTGGTCTGCCTTTGTGCAACCTGTGCTGGGTTCTGGTCTCCACAGGTCCCCCTTAAGCATATGGGAACATTTCATCAGACCTCGTGCAGAGCCACGGCTTGAGTCTTGCTCCTACCACCATCAGCCTTTTTGTTTTACAAGTCTGGCTTAGTTTAAAAGCCACTTAATTAGGGTCTAGTGCTTGCCTTTATGAACAGATATTAGATATGTTTGGTTTTTATTATTAAAGAGTTATATTTTCCAGTTAAAAAACAATAACTTTTATAGGTTTCTTTATATGATTAATTCTAATTTTAAACAGACGTAGCAACAGCAAGCAATAGTGAGAGTTCAGCTTTTCTTGAGTTCTGGAGTCCTGGAATCAGGAATCACTCAAGCAAGTAAACTCAAAACAGCTGCAGTAATTGGCTGAAATTGCCACTTTTAATGACACAAATTATACCAGAGTGATGTTTAATGAAAGCTACAATTCCCAGCTTCTATACGCAAAATTTAAAACATTCTCCTAAATTGTGTTGACCTCTCTTGTTTAATACCCTGCTAATCTTTGAAAATTGGAAACAAATGCTTCAATTAAGAGACAATTAATTGACAATTAATTCAACAATAAGCAGATGGCCAGAAAGAGCATCCTGCTATTAAATGAATCAAATGTGAGAGGGAGCGTTTGACCTTTCTTATGTAAATCCTGCCCTCCCCCTCGTGAAAAAAAACACTTTTCTGAAAAAAAGCATGTGAATTTTTTTGTGTCATATTGTGCAGAGCTATAACTTTGAAAAATGAAAATAAAAACCTTATTTACATCAGTATTTTGGTCTAGGGGATAGGAATTGTGAATTAGGATAGGAATAAAGAGAAATAGCATGCACAAGTGCAAGAGGATTTACAATAGCTCATGCACCCCAAGGCCTAATAGAAGAAAATAAAGCCGCCATTATCATCAAAACTGCAGATGATCTCATAAAGGGCTTGTCTACATGGGGAGGTCAGCACAGAACAAGCGCTGTTATGAATTTAAAGTGCAGTTGCAACTTTGCCTAGCTCCCCACGCAGGCACGACGGCTGCTTTTCCATGGTTACGATGGATGAGGCACATTAAGAGGCTCGGGGTAGAAGTGCCCGCTCTGATCCCTGTGCATTAACCAAAACTGGAGTAAGGCCCTGAAAACACAAAGCAAAGGTCAAGCATGTACCTCCTGCAGGGTGCAGCCAGGGAAATTACTGATTTGCATCGTATCACCCCCTTCTCAGCTGCTCTGCAGGTGGGAAAGAGGCAGTTTGGTACCCCAGGAGGGAAAAGACTCTTTACACTCATCTTTCCACTCCTTCCCCAATAACATCCCCATGCAGACTAGCTAAGGGTTTATTATTCTTATTGTATCTCAGTACATATCTAACCATTTTGCAGGGGGGTGTGAAGAGAAGCCTTGAATTCCATGGCAAAACTCCCTCAGCCAAACCAGGACTTCACTCTATATATCTCAAAAGATCAAAGCCAGATTCCCAGTGACAGTGGGGATATTTTCAGATAGTTTCAGAAAATGGTCCTTCTTCAGGTCTTTGCTTCTTTGAGAAGGTAGGTAGAATTCTCATTTTTCTCAGAGAACTATCATATGTGTAAGTATAAATTTATGCTGAATTTGTAACGCAGTGCATAGAACAATGGGACATTCATCCCATGCAAAAATAATTATGTCTATGGGACACTAAGAAATTAATTTTATTAGCAAAAAAAAAATTATTTCGACACAAATAAATTACAGAAGATAAATAGATGAAAAAAGATAGGTTTGACCAAGGTGAGAGTTCCTGGAAAGGAACTTGACATACAGATCAACCAATGCTGCTGTTCTCCAAATTTTTATTTAACCTATATGAAAAAAATTACACGGTTGAAGTTTGAGACATATACATAAAACATTTCAGTCATCCTACACATAGCACTACAGGAGCTCTTACTATGTTTCATTTGTTTGTGTATATTATGCAGTCTGGTTATGACCATTGGTAATTTATACTGTTTAAAACTTGACACCTTGTGTGGCAGAAGTGGTAAGCCTGGCTTTCTAGGGCTTTGGCACAGGTAAAGCAAGCAGGCTAATCATTGCTTATACCTGGAGCTGTCTGAGTTTTGTTAATATTCATCAGATACTCCTGCCCTTTATTTCAATGTGTGTCTCTTAATCCCACCATGAGAACAACCTAATCCAAAAGCCGGAGCAGCAAGACCATTAAGCAAATTCATGAATACTTTCCTCATAATATTCATCTTTCCTATGTCAACATAATGAAGTTTTTTCCTTTAATATTAATAACACATTTGTACTTGAAAAAAGGGTTTTCTTAGATATTCTAGAAGTTAAACAACAAAATAAAAGTTGCTGTATAAAGTCAGATGTATTCTGTGACTTGTGCTTGGACACAATGGCATCTCCTGGAAAGTACCTCCTGAACTTGTGAGACACTCAATAAAATTTTGCATGCTTTAGACAAGAAATGTGTAGACAGAAATCATTAAGCTGGGTTTCTCCAGGTAGTTCCTGGAAAGTGGAAGACATCAGTGGAACTGGAATTACACTTGAATAACATCAGGGTAAATATGTTTTGTATCTGTCAGAGATCTACCAAGTGCGTAATAACACAGGTATAATTTAGGACAGGTCAGAGAGAAGCTTTATTAAACATGATCATAGTGAGAGAACATTCAGACAGCATCTCTCCCTCTGTTGCCCTGGTCTCTCCCAGGTAATTGCAGAGGTTGTTTCAGGAAATAGAAAGAAAGAGATGAGAAAAAAAACGTAACTTCAGTGTTAACAAAGCCAGACTCTGTAAGTACCTTGTTCATTGCCACAATTCTAATAAGGAACCAGACAGTAAATAACATGACAATGCAGAGAGATGGCTCTTGGTGGCACACCCAGTATGACTTAGCTCAAAAGTGGGGTGTTGGAAACAACCAGTTTTCAGTTGAAAGGAATGTTCTTTTAGTTAGGATAAACTTCTTAGACAGACCTCTCAAATCTTAAATATTAATGATTTTACCATGACAAATCTTTGATTCCTGTTCAGTTTCCTCCTGCTCAAGCATGGGACTCGAGACTGTGAAATAATAATGACAAATTGTAAATAAATTTATGATGTTCAGAGCCATAGAGGAATAATTTGTTTCTCTTACAAAGGCTTTTTTACACTTGAATAATAAAGGTTTGATTACCCAAGCTGTTATTTCTGTTGTTTTTTTTTCAAGAAGTCTTGTTACCAATTACTGAATTATCTTGCCTTTTGCCAAATAGAGCCATGTTTAGTCAAACTTCCTGTGTTAATGAACTCCACAAATTGCTTTAAAACTGTAGCATTGGTTCCAATTTCATTCTTTAATTAAACTTTAAAAGTCCCCCACCAGTTTTGTGACTGTCTTTTCACTTGGAATATCTCAATCAATTCCCAATCCACATGCTGCACAGTGCTGAGCCTGCACGCTCATTAGCAGATGCCATATAGGTATGGAAAAAAAAAAAAAAAAAAGGATGCAGAATATGACTGGAATTTTCATATATAAAAATGTCTGAGTTTGTCCTCACAGCTCAATGGAATTATAAAATATTTTTAATTGTTCTCCAATATGAAGGATGAAAAAGGAAAAACATTTTTTAAAAGAGTCAATTTTGATTAATATCTTGATATAATTTATTTTTAAACTTGAAATAAGAGAAAAAGTATATTTTTGCTTTTTTAATTTTCATTTTTCTATTTCAAAATGCTTTTTCAAACTTTATGTTGTAACAAAGGAGGCTAAAAAATAAATAAAACAAACAAACCAACACCCCACCAAACAAATACATCAAAAGCATGAAAGTAAATAGTTTAATATGAAATAAGTTTTCCTGGGAAATTTGTTATTTTCAATTTTCATCCCAATAAGATATTAGAAAAAAGTATAGATCAACAAGAAAGAACAACTTCTACCCATAGTCATGCTGTGTAATGTGAATTTTAGGTAAACATTGCTTTTTTTAAAAAATCATCCCATTTTCTGAAGTTCATGAAAATAACTTTTGTTCTGAGTGCTGTTTTGTCTAATATCACTAAGATTAAGATGTCCTTTGATTTTCTGAAAATTATACATCAATGGTTTCATTCCTGTAGTAATCAAGATAATTTTAAAAAAAAAGGGGGGTTTTATTAGTTCCAAGCCAGAATTTTTAAATGTCTGGCAAAGCAGCTATCATAACAGTTAATATAACTTCTATTTGTAAGTATTCATTATTATATTATTATAATATAGTATTAGAATAATCCATGGGTATTCCAAATGACCAGAAGAAATCTGGACCAAAAAACCATCTTGCCGATATTTTAACAGAGTGCACAAGAGCATCTGTGTAATTATATTCCTTAACCTTTGGTTCCAGGCTCAATCTACTTATCTAATGACACCAAAATTGAGGGTTTAACTAATACAATACACCATCACTTTATAACCACCATTACCATGAACAAATTGCTGAGCGCTCCTCAACACTACACTGACATCAAATAGATACGTTGGCAAATCCAAGTATGGTTGATTTCCCGTGTCGGTGAAGGTATTTGAAATAATAAAATACATAAATAAAGGTGTGTTTACTATTCCATCATTAGTGACATCTAAAGATGACTTACTTTATTTCACTACAGCTATTTGAAGAATTCATATAAAGCTGGTACAATCCAGGGGTCGGACATGGAACAGAGATTTAAAGGGACTCTGCTTAGTGATAGGTTTTGCTGAGTTTTGCAAATTGAAAAAAAAAAGAAACAAAGTAACAGTTTTTCTCATCTTTTGCCCTCATTTTCCTTTGTTGCTACTGGAACATAGGCTTAACAGGTTTTTTGGTAGCTCTTCATCAGGTCTTGGCAGCTTAACGTTGGCTCCAAGGCAGGATACAGGTTAGCAGAGTATTAGCTCTGTGTCATCTTCACTTGAGACCAAAAAAACATTCAGTCAGCTAATGAAAGATATAGTAGACCTGGCAGTGTATTATAAATCCTCTGCACTCATAAAGGGTCCCAACAAGCAGGTACACTTCCACAGCTCTCTGATCTGCAGCCAGACATTTCAGGAATGCACAGAGGATAAAACACTCCCTTTAGGTCCAACTTTGTCCTTTGCTAATCTCCTGTCAGACAGATTCTTCTTGCCCTTCTCCATTTGCTGTGTTTCATTTCAGAAATCCTAAATTAGACACTGAGGCAGGTTACAAAGGCGTGACATCACTGATGAGTCAGCATTTCAGCTAACACTTGCCAAAGTGTTTTGATTTTTTGGGGTTTTTAAGACCCAAACTCAAGAAGTGTCTGGCTCTGCAGCTCACTTCCTGGGTCTTTGAAATGCAAATAAATCCAGTAGACTGAAACTCAATCTGAATTACTCAGAAATGTCAGAACAAGAAAGGCTTTGCAAGTGCAATGCCCTATTTAACAAAACTGTTTAAAAAGATCATAGTGGAAAGTGCAGAGTTTGACACTTGAAAGTCTTTAAAAAGTGGTCTGCCTAATCACAGTTACCAGACTTTTCTGAGCAAGATTTGGAACATACAGGTACAGAACTGTCCTTAGCTAAAGTACACAGTTTGCATTCAGTTCACCAAGGAGCCTCTTACTGGTTTTATAAGGGTGATGAGCTTGACAAGTTAAGGGTTAAATGCTCAAACCCAGCTTTATTCAGCCATGATTTCTGCAATTTACATTATGCTGCAATGGTGCACATGAAAAGTGACCTTAGTCCCAGTTAAGTCCTACTTCTTTGAGGAGAGGTGAGAAAATGTATGAGAATCCCCTTGACGGGATGCTTCTCTGACAGACTGTTTCCTCCCATGCTATAATTAGTAGGAGTTAAATCAACATAAGAATTTGTTCTTATAAGATTTTTTAGAAGCATGGGCCTTCAAAGCCCACACCAACCAGAAATATCCTACACAGTCATTAACTGTATGATTCACCAGATTTAAATGTTATACAAAAATATCGATATGGACACTCATTCCCAGACATGTGACATCTGATCTCCTTTTCCAGAATGTTTAAATACGCCAGTGGAATACCCTTACTTGCCATGCTGTTGTTTTGTTCCCTCACAGATATGGGGCCACCTCCCCTTTTCCCAGCTGCTCCTGCTCATTCTTCAGCTCCCATATTCAGCGCAGTACCCTAAACATTCATGCAGGCTGTCAGCTACATTGGTCTACAAATAAATCACATCACAGACACCTTTCCTTAGGTGAACAGAATAAAGGAGTAGAAAAGATGCACTGGCAACTGCTTAAAATTTATTTGCCTTTTACAAAGCAAGTAACACAGATTGTGCTATAAAGACTTGTCAGAACAGACATTAAGGTTAATCTCAAGGTGAATGCTTTGTAATATGACTGTAAAAGTCTGTTAGTTTTCTAACCCACTGAATACATCTGGAGACTCAGGGTGTACAACATGGTGGCCACTGCCTTCAGGGCTTGGAAACTGCTTGGCAGAGCTCTGGGTGACAGCCACATGTCTGCCTTCCTTCTCCACCTGGGAATACTACCTGGGCAAAGAGTGGTTTGCCTTTCAGACAGAGCCCTTCTGAATTTCCATGTGGATTCACTCAAGAACTCTCAGTAAGAACCACCTGAAGGAGAACAGATGTAATCACAAGCCCTACAGAGGCTCCTTGAGGAGTTGGTGTTGCCCACCAGGCTCTTCTACCTTGCATCCCATAGATCAGTAAAGGCTGCTGGGTACCACCTAGTTTCCCACTTAATTATATCCATTTGGGACCTCTAAACACAAGAGTTTTCCTACTAACACAGCTAGGAACCCATTTTCAGATGGCGAGAGCAACTCACTGCTTTATGTTGAGGTGAAGTCTTAGGTCAGCGTTTTGCTGTTACAAAACACAGATGAGCTCAGCAAAGGTCTTTGAGAAAACAGACCTTCTTAGACTTAATTTCAACCACCAGTGAGCAGTTTGTGCCATCATTCTTTCTCACCAGTCAACGCCTGTGAGCTCAGCCATTTCGCCTCACCCAGTAAGTTACTTCAGATCAGTGCTGTCAAGAATATAAATAACATTTTTATTTCAACCCATTGCCATTCCTCCTCCTCCAGCAGATTCAGAGATCGAGCACCCCACTGGAATAGCAGACAGAAATTCATCCCCTTGTCTGAGTCCGAACACCTGTGCACCATCTCACTTCATGATGACTGCTGCACTCATAGTGCAACCACTGCATCTTCTGCATTATTTGGTAATTTATAAACATAGCTGAGAAACTAATGCATGTATGCTCTATGGCTGCCTGTTTACCCCCAGCTTCTGTTTGGCATCTCCCATTTATCTGAAGAAAAAGGGAAATAACCAACAAAACAAATTATAGGAATAATGAAAGACTATACAATAAGATACCTGCCCAGAATAGAGTGATTAATTCAAATTAGCATGGGGACTTTAGTGGGCTGCAGGGACACGATGATTAATGTGAAAGATACTTCATGCTAGAATAACAAAGTAGACTTACTCAGTTCCATATATTACAGCAATTAGAGGGAAAAAAAATAATAGACTGTGCAATATTTCCATGGAGGTTAAGCTGAAGGTACATCTATATCAATCCTTAGCGTGCATGTCTTTAGCCCAAAACCTTACTCCCAGTGCTTCCTAGCTCTTCCCAGTGGGGGCCCTGTCATGCCAAGCCCCCGGTGCCCATCCCTGCAGACACCAGCCAGTCTCCCCCCTTTCCAGCAGGTTTCACTTGGCTCTGTCACACCTTCTTAAAGGACTGTAAAACAACTGCGGAGAAAGTGCAAACAAACGGGAGCTGGCACATACGTGTTCTGGAAGAGCTTATTCCTGTGTGGGAAGTGCTACAGTGTGCTAAAGGACTTTTATATCTGTGTAAGTGTAAAGCCCTGGGATCATGCCAGCAGTGCCAAAGAAGGAGAATTTCACATCCCTGGTTAATCTGACTATGAAAACTTTGTACAGGCCAAAATTAGATTTTATTAACGTTGTTCACTGCTCAGAGAGCATGCCTGTGCATAACACTGAAATGAGATAAAGAATGTCCTGCTTCCATTGTTTGAACTGACAAACAACTGAAATAGTAGTCTGAACATGTGTGTTGTCAGTTAGGCATGCTCAGGAGACCCGCATGTGTCATGCAGGAGTACCGTGACCTGAGTCTGAGGCTGTAAAATAAACAAACACTCCATGAAAACTTCTACCTGCCTTATAACTGGAAAGACTCTGATTTGAAGTACCATGTGCAATTTGTTTTTCTACCATGCATTTTTAATGAATGGGGAAATGTCCTGCTTAGAACCTATAAATTTATATTAATAAGGATCAATCAGTAAATAAAAGCAGTTAAATGCAGTGTTGTCCCCTATGGCAAAAGACAATGCCTTTTATTTGCCTTCGCACAGCAGAGTCACTGAACTGATAAATAAATAATAACAGCTAGCACAGAGACTACCTCGATGTTATGTGCCAAAAGAAACAACACACTACATTTGCCAGGAACAAAGACAAAAACAATACCTTGCATAATATGGTTTGCAAAGTAAGATTTAACTACCCTCTGAAGTAATTAGCAAGTGCATGAAACATGTAAACAGAGAAATAGGGACAACTCCCGTCTCTGCATCTCAGACTGTCAGCCACGTATCGGGAGGGTGAACCTGTTTGGCAGTGACAAGGCAGCAGCAGAAAGTGTGGCACCGCTCGGTTGGCAGGATTTCATGAAACCACAGCTCTTTCAGAAGGGCAAATTAGCTGTTCTTGTTCTTCTTTCTGCCCCCCCTAAAATATGCTGTCTGCGTCCAAATAGAGACATAGGGACGCAAGACAGCTGAGCTGTCAGGGATCCTGCTAACCTAGATCTGTCAAGGTGAACATGTGAAAGACTTCAATTTTCCGTAGACTGGTTGGAGAAGGAAAATGATGTGCTGTTCGTACTAAGCTGCTGCCATCAGGGAGACTTACTGGTGTTTGAATACATAACATATGCAACATTTTATGGATAGTGTGAGGATGCAGCCATTAGGTGCCCACATAGAGGAGCAGCTGCTAAGACAAGAAATGGGAAAAAAACATGGCTTTGGTGTGTTGTGTGGAGGGAAGAGCCAGGGTTGTTTCATACTTTGCAGGTTTTCTTTACCTGTGGCCCAGGCACCCACCCTGATAGCATCAGACTCCCTGAACTGAAAAGTTAGCAATCCCAGCAGCGTTGACTCAGATTTTAAACTTTCTGTGAAAGAGATTACTTTAAGGCTATGTACTATAAGTGCTGACATCCTTTGGGGTGAAATGTTAAAATGGGGAATTGTGCCTGTTCCATCTGAACACTTAAGAGCTGGTGGCATTTTGATGACAAGCTGGAGTTCACCACAGTCTTCCTTGCTTCTCCCAGAGATATCACTTCAAATTCTGACAATATTTTCTAAGGGATATCATTGAAGTTAAAGTTTTGCACATTTTTCTAAGATTCATGCACAGACAGAAGCACAGTGGTACATGCACCACTGTAGAAAAGATAAGAATTTTACTAAAATAAGAATTAGAGAACATCAAAAGAAGAAAAGGCTACACTGGTAAGTGTTATCCCGAGAGCATGCTCAGCAGATATCTTTTCCAGATAAACCTAGCCAATACTGGGATGAGTTAAGCGAATACTTAGAGAAAGCAATAGGTGTTTTCAAAATGGATGGGCCATTAACAGCAGATAATTGAATCCTTGTGGTTAAGAAGTGCCATTGAATTCAATAGGAGCTGCACATACATCTGAAGCCAACACATCCTTTTGACGGATAAGGTGGTGGGGGAGCAGCACAACTCTGAGCAAGAAAAAAAGTATTGGTTTACAATAAAAATTGCAAATAAAAATTGAGGCTCAGCTATTTTTGGCGTGGCCAAACTTTTTACAAATTAATGAAAAGCTTGGGTGGAAATATGTGATTCACCCCCTTTGGTGTTGCTTCATAACTAGACAAAGTCTCCCTTCCCTCAGGTCTGGTCTGAGGAAAAATGAAGTACTGGGCTGTTTTAGCAGAGGCCTGAGGTGAAGGAGTTATACTTATGTGGGTTTGCCATAAATTTTCCTTTGCCGTCTACCACTTGTGTTGAGGAATATATATCCATATACACTTGTAAAGAGTTTGGGTTCAAAACTCAATATCTTTTGAGTCACTTAACTTCACTCCCATTGAAGGAGCAAGAAAACTGCTCCACATCAAGGTATTCCTGCTTGTTCAAGGGTTTTGACAACCTCCAGACCAATAAATGAGGTATGTCAAGGGGTTTATACAGCTTAATAATCTCTCATAGGGAAATGAGAGAATTCACATCATAACCTGACTAAAGCTGTTGCTGGAACACCCACCTCAGGCACATGGTGGCAGATAGATGGAGATTACCTTCCAACTGTATTCAAATCCAGATATTTTTGCTGCCTCGAGAGCCTCTTATTACATGTGAGCAACCTCCAGTTAAAGTCTAAATGGTGTCTAAAGGCAGTAATTATCCATCTAGCTGTAATGAACAAGTACAGCCATGAGTCACAGTCAATACAGAGCTTATACTGGCTTCTCATAGATTTATAGGAAGACATTCAATCTGGTGGGTGCACATTTGTGCCTGTAAGATCATAGCAGTAGATAAAGTCAAAACCAAGACTTCACAGGCTTCCTTCATGTTGTGAGCCTTGATTTCCCTAATACAGGGGTCCCAGAGATGATCTGAACTCTTTGACCTTACCCCATCTGTCAGCTATCTCTTTGCTACATTGCTAAATGCATATTAGCATATTCTTATGCTAGATTTTTTTTTGTTGGCTTCAGCTGCCATATATTTTATTATCTTCTTACTTAACTAAAATCAGCACTCCAAATATTTCTGTTGCCTCTGCTTTCACTTTGGAATTAATTATGCCCTGTTTTCATCTTTAATTTGGATTATGGCTGTACATTTGCAAAAATGCTTTGCTGGGAATGCACGCAGCTTATATTGCCAGCAACTGTTCTCAAAATATGCCTACTGAAGAAGCTCCTGTGCCAGAAAAAAAATTGCAAAGTTTGAAAAGAGTTACACAGAATTTAGAAGACTTTCTCCTAATTAAAACTTTATTATTTGTATTAAGCATTTGAAATATGAGGTGAATTTCTGCAGCCTCAATATTATTTTCCAGTAAATTCTGTCAATCTGTAAAGGTATTTCTTTGCTATTTCCCAATATTTCTCCAGTGTTTTCTACATATCTTTGTAGGCCTCTGTTGATTATAGTTGTAAAATACAAATTAGCTCACAATTCTCTTGAAGACAGTGTTAGGACTAAATCTATAATGGTCTTCCCAATACATTTGGAAAAGACAGAAGTGAGGATTTCAGAGACATAATGCATACTAATGTCTGTGCTATGTGATACTTCACAGACATTTTTCCTAAAATAAAAATTATTAATTTAGTCAAATCTTAGATTTTGAATCTGTCACTGATAGGCTGATGTTCCCCTGATATAAAATGACATTGTTCCACCGACATTGATGTAGAAAAATGAAAGGGCTTTCTATCTCTTATCTTTGGTTATGCTTGAACCATTTTGTTTTAAATAACTGCTTTCAAGAGCTAAAATAATCACAGATTGAAGCTGATTTTCAGTACATTTTTTGGATGAATCAGAAACCTGACACTTTTTGCCAATTCCACTGGTTATGCATATGGGCCAGAAGAAGGGGAGTTTCCATCGTACAAACTATCCCAGTAATCTTACAACTAAATAGTTTGAGGCAATGCCAGGATAATGTATTGGTCTCCCAAAGGTGACTTACCATCACACTTTTGTTTACAGATTATTCCTCTATAATCTCTAGATATTGTTTTATTACTGGTACTGTTCTCTAAAATTGAAGAGGTTATATTTTATCGCTTGAGAGATGTTGAATATAAAATTTCAACCTGCATGATTCTGCTTTGTGAGCAGTCTACCAGCACCAAAAACCTTCTTTAGCCTGATAAATATCTGTGGAAACCTCCACTTGTATTAAGAATTAAACAGACAATGAGGAACGTGACCACTTCAAAATAATTTGTGTCTCCCCCAGCTTCTACTTTGTCTTAGTCTCTTCCTAAGAAATATTTGGCTATTGGGAAGAATGCTCACAGAAATTCTGCACATTAAAAATAATAATAAAAAAAAAAAATCACAGATTTTTATCCTGCAGCTGACAGGGAAGAAATCACTGTGAGCCATTATGTTTTGGAGACTTTGGAATACCTTGTGCAAGGGTAAAGGTGCCAGTGATGTTGCTGATCCTTTTGGGAGCGGTGACCTTTATGAAGAGCAGCAGCATACAGCACCCTCCTTCCCCACCCAAAAGCACTAATCTGCAAAGACAGAGGAGAGATGCAGCGTCCATAAGCACCTGGGAGTAGCTGCTAAGAAGGTAGACCATGAATATGAACAGTCAACACACAGAGCACCGGGCAGCCCTCTGGCTCTGGCAATGTCACCGGGAGCTATGCCCTTCCAGTACAGAACATATATATATATTTTTTTTTTTTTTACAGTCTATCAGAATTTGTGCTTGTGCTTTGAGAATTCATCAGCCAGCTATAAAAGCATAACAATAGCTGGTCAAGGACAGAGCATACAATGCCTTTTCACACGGGGCAAAGGCAATCAAGAGATTTCACACATATTTGTGCTGCCTGAGAAACATCCTTAATGTGTGGGGACACAGACAAGGGTAAGAGCAAGAAAGATAAATTATCTTGCTCCTAGCTACAGTCAGCCTGCAGATAGAAGCAGATTGACACAGTTGAGTACAAGCACCACGAGCCAGAGACTGTAAATACCTGTTAGAGTGCAAGCTGGGCTGAGCAAGGAAAAATGCCTCTCTCCTTCTTCCTAGTCCTTCTGCTCATCTTTATCTGTCTCTCCTGGTAATTTTATCATCCTTCTCAGAGAGCAGAGAGAGGATGGAAAGGGTAAGTGGCATTTCTAACCCCGACCCTGGATATTAAGGGTGAGGTATTTAAATCTGTAAAATAGATTTAAGAGTCATCAGCCTCCAGAGATGAGCTCTTAGATTAGCAGCTCTAAAAACTCTTCCAGAATTACAGCTAAAGCAACTCATACAAAGCCTCCCAGTAATCCCATTTTTGCACATTTGCAAAAATGGATTGAGGAGGCTAAGAAATATTCAGTCTTTCTGAAACCTGGTAGCTTAAGTGGCTACTGCTGCAGACTTCAGCTAATTACGCTACCGAGTGTGGAGCCTACAGAAAGATTTAGACTTGAGAAGAAACATGTAAGAAAATGTTGAAAATTTCTTTGAAATATTCCTACCTGCCCTCTTCCAAACACCTTCAGTATTCTGCACGTGTTGTAAAACTGCTTCTGCTCTGTGATGGTTGAGACTTTTATTGAGAACACTACATACTGGGAAACATCTCATTTGCTGGATTCAGGTCTGGCACTGCATCATTCCTGAGAAAATTAAGATGCCAGGAACTGGCCAGATGATACAGCCAAGAAGATAAGGGCCAACCTTTAGGTTTCATTCTATCCTTAGCTCACCAATGTAGCATAAACCTCTATTTTGGATCTGACCTAGGACACAGCTCACTGTGCTGCTTTCGGAGGATGGTCCCTGCAAATGTCACCCCTCTATAGAGCACAGATAGCTTTAACATCGCCTTGTGGAACCCAGAACTAACAAAAGGTCACTACCAAGCTGATCGTGCCACTGTGCCCTGGCATACCCAAGGATCTGGCTTTCCTTATCATTTAAACTACAGAACAGGATCCCCTTTTACTCCGTTCCAAACTATGTGTGCAGGTTTCCCTTCATGGAAACTAGGTCAGGAGGAGTAAAGCTGCCGAGTGTCTAAACCATGTCCTGTCATTTGCAGGACACAACTAAGGCATGGAAACCTGGAAACATTTCCAATAATTTATATGTGACTAGAGGTAGGTACAGCTATAACTATACCTAACCTAATTAGGAACTGTGCCTGGCAACACCCCAGAGAATCATTCAAGAGAGAGCCTCAGTTCCACAAGCAGATGTGGTTCAGAGCTTACTATAAATGTGTGTAATGGACAGGAAAATTGGGAGTCTTGCTGTAAGAGTTGCTGGTCACTTTGTCTTCTTACATTCCTGCACTGGAAAAAACATGGGAGAGCTCTTTGTACCGGAAAACTGATTTCCTGAAATCCTGACTGTGCCCAAGAACAGCACAGTGATCATCTGGACACATGACCATATGGCAGGTCAGAAGTGCCAGGTGAAGGTCCCAGGAGAGGAGTTTCCACCTTCAGAATATTACTGCTAATCACTCTCCTCCAGATTGTGACAGGCAAATGCAGAGGACCCCATCAGACTCATACAGAGGTCTATAAAAGAACAAACATGTTCTGCATGCAGCAAATTTAGTAAAATATTGAAATAGGAATAAAAATAGAATACATTGGAATAATATTATCAATGCATTTTGAAATACAGCAGTAATACTCTTTGACGGTCTCCAATTGAATATTCTTGTTTTGTTTCACTTCAACATTTGCATTTTGTTTTCTCACTTTGATTTGGAACTTTTTTCAAGTACAAAGAATTTACCACAAAACAGAAAAAAAAATGTTGCTTTTCAGTCAAAAGCAAACACTTTGCATTTAACATGGAAACATAGCTCCTTAGAACAGCATGAATCCCTGAACAAAAGAGAAACATCATTTTTTTCAAAATCAAATATTAGTGATTACTGTGAGATTCACTGTAAATATCATCTACATGAGTGCTCAAGGAGCCCATTGAACTCAGGATCTAGCCACAAAAAGCAGCTATGCTAATAACCACAAATTAAACTAGAGTTTACTGAACATTAAGATTGCTGAATATTAAACAAGAAACTTGTAAATTCCAACACAGCTGATCATCCTCTAGATGAGCCAGTGAATTAAATCATCCCTGAAGTGTTCAAATTCATGTACTGTTGAATCACATTTTTCATCTTTGATTGAAAAGCAGAATGACTATGTTATCTTAGTTTTATCTCCATGGAGAGCTAAAGACAGCTACTGTCATCTTGTATGGCAAGTCTGTTCTACTTGGGACATCTTGCATTGGAAGACTAAGAGTATTGCAATTTTTAAGTGCAGTCTTCTCAAAAGCAGGATACAGGCTCTGAAAAAATCTTACCAAAAGAGGAAATAAGAAAATCATGCCTTAAGTTGCAAGTCAGATGGAAAGGCACACTTCTTTGCTGTTTCATTTCCAGAGAGAAGAAAAACAAAAGTCATAGTCGAATGCAACAGTTTATGATTAAAAACACAATTAAATCAAAGCATCACAAATAATGTCTGCTTGCTGTAATTAAAACTTAAAGCACAGAACTGACTGCCTTCAAGGCAGTTCTCATTGTCTGCTAGAATCCATATGCTTGTTCAGATACCGTGTTGATAATTGTTTAAGAAATGCTGATAGACCTATACCGTTGAAATATTGGTGGGCTAACTATAAAATAGCAACAAAAACATTTTGCTTATGAAAACAGATAAGTTAATGACAATACTTTTTAAAAATAAATATATATAAATATTTTTTGCATTATGACAATGAAGCTGACCTGGAGTCAAGGCCCATAAACGAGATAAAAAGGAAATTGTGTGGTATCTGGAAACCGATGCCCCCACCCTTCCTCCTCTTTTGTTGTTCTCTGTAAAGAGAAGAGCCCCACCATTCACATTAAGGCTTTCAGTGAACAATTGCATCAATTTGGGTGCAATTGCCCAATAACAGGAGCCTTCAGGAATTTTACCAGCCCAGAGACAGGGTTCAGCACAGCTGGAGAAAAGCTGTAAAGTGCCTGTTTGTGTGATGGCCCAAAATACCTGTGAATTAACCAGCTAGCAGCCTAAAACAGAGCAATACTGAATGAGCAATAAGCAAAACGATTGGCCCGGTGAGATCTTCATTTTTATGCTGGGGAAGTGTGTCAAAAGTAATGCCTTTGCTATTAAAAATTAATTGTCTTAAGCAGTATATGACATTAAAACGTAAATTTGCAGCTCACTCTTTTAAGGTGCTGAACCGTATGGCTTTAATCCATGGAGGCATTAATGCATGTACTTAAACTTTGTACGTGTGTAGTCTTATTGATGTAAGCACTTCACTGAAAGGGGCCAGATTACAAAGCCTCTTTGAGGATCTAGCCCTCAACAGTGAAAAGAAGTAGTTTAGGCCAAAGACATCAGAGTGGGCTAGAGTTTACGTGTGTTATTTGCATTTTGAATGAAAGCATTTTAGTAATTTAATCACTTTTGAAAACCATTGTGCAGAGACGATCCCTAGTCATTTTGAGGAACTAAGTCTTCTTAATTCTTACCCTTCCACTTATTCACAAAATAGCTTTAAGAATATCTTGCCATACCTCAGCTTTTCCATCTCTACAATACTTACCTCAAAGGGCTATTGTGCCTGTCATTAAATAATGCTGGTAAAGCACTCTGAAGATCTGCACTGGTATATATATTCTAAGAGAAATTATTATTGCAGTGTTAGTACCATATTAAGTTTGATACAAATCCATGAACTATACCATTGGTTACAATTCTTTAAACACAATCTCCAGCATAAAGATATTAAATGTAAGAAATAGTTGACTACTTTAGCACAGTTATCTAAAACCTTTATTCTTACAGCTATATTATATTCAGATGCCAGAATATATCCAGACCCCTATTTTTATTTTAAGCTTGACTGATTTATTGATGCCTGTGCTTAATTTTTAAAACATTTTCTCCTTTAGAAATTAGTCTCTGTCAACCTTTCTAATGTACACAGTCTGGAGTCACAGCGTTCATCTTAAGCAGCTTAGCATTAATGTTTAATTCTGCAGTCTTTACCCTGGCTGTGTAGAACAGTTTGATAGTTTATGTCTTTTGCAATCAGTATCTAACACATATTCCTGTATTCTCGACTGTACTGATATTAAGTTGCCATTCTCCCCCACTCTATTTTCTGGGGTTTTTTTTCCCTGTAATTTCTACCTGGTTTAATACCCATATAATTTTTCAATAACAGGTAATTTTGAAAGCCAGCAATGGAAATGCTGAAGCACGCAGATCCCCCTTTGGATGCTGGAGTTCACGACATGCTTTTGAATCAGATTGTCCAAGCACCTGTGGACATGATCAGTTTATTTGCTTCTGTGGGTCATCCCTTTGCCACCAAGGGCTTTAGTCACATGAGTCCTTAGTGTTATGAGTGGCTCCTTTCCCACAGAGCAGACCTTCATACACATATTATTCTTGTTTTAACAAGCAGAAACAATATCTTAGCCCTGTCTCACACTTCATATAGAACAAAATAAAACATGGGGTGCCTTATGCACTGACGCATGCTCCCCAGGGGAATATAAATTAGCTTTAATGCACTGCTTTTTTTTCATTTTTCATATCCTCTGTCTACATTTATACATGTTGTACACATATATCTCTTATACACCCCAGGTTATGCTGTCTGCTAGAGTCCACACTCAAGCAAAACCTTTTTTACTCTAGAAGAGTTTTAACGCTGTTACTCTGAAGTATATGGAGATTGGGCAGATCCTGATTCAACAAAATATATGCTTAACATTAGCCCATGCTTATCTTCTATTAAACCTAATAGGACTAGGCACTTGTTTAATGTTAATTATACACTTATGTGTTTTATGGATTGGGGCCTGGATTACTTATTTGATTACAATTAGGCTTGTGATTGCATGTTCACCGAGCTGAGACTATTCAGCAATGACTGACTGCTTGCCTACTTCCCACCTACTCTCATTTTGAGTAACAGAAGTTGCTACGTCTGCAGTACTGAAGTACTGCTTCTATTAGCCTCGTGGTAATGATGGATTCTGTTCTTTTTACACATTCATAAGTCGCATAATAATTCACAAAAATAAAAATACCATTAACCCTTTTCTCAGTGCCTTGTGACCATGTACAGAGACAAAGCTTTTTCAATGAGAGGGTTAGAAAACTATCCCCAAAACACAAACTTTTTACAACTTTAGTACATGAATATACACATACATTACTTTTAATCAGAGAAGCTGTAAGGAAGACAAACTCTTCTAACCTCACTCAAAATTGTCAAACTAAACTCAAGAGAATAAATGCTTTAGGGAAAAAGAAAAGATTGAGCAACCTTTAGCAGAACGACAAGGAGATCTCACCCCTTCCACTGTACAACCAGAAACTTCAGGGAAGAAACTCCTGTCCTGTTAAATACTAACAGGCTTAGAGCTTAGTGTGACTGCAGCAATTTAACAGTTGACCTTGCAGAGTCAAAAAACGACTGTCAGCTGGAAACAATATTAATTATAGTGGTACAAGAACTATGCATTTAAAAATCATTTCATAGAGGGTAATGATTATAAAGTTTTTTAAATTGTTCATTTCTTTATGCAAAGTGTCTTCTCTAGACAAACACATTAAGAAAAGCTGATGTCCTCCTCGGAATAGTCTTGTGGTTAGGGTAACAGATTGGGAGTCATTTCTGAGGTCTATGTCCTTTTCGTGTCTTATCTTTGAGAGACAGATTGTGAACCAGTTATTCTCATTGATCAGTAGTACTCGTACTAGTTGTCCCATAGAAAATAATGATACAGCTTGTGCAGGCAGTCATCCATCACCGCAAAAAAGACATTCTCAATGTAACCTTTAGATTGCATGAAATGTTCAGGGAAGTTACTATCTCCTCCTGCATTTAGCAGAAAGGTCTCCCTGCAGCTGGTGTGTCAAAGTATCTGCAATATAGATAAAGACAGCCTCAACTGTAGCCAGAAAATATCTTTCTAGAATATTTAAGTAAAGGTTATTACAGCCAAAATATTAAATTCTCAATATTTTCCTCTGTAAAATCATTATAGTACACCTCCCTACATTTATTTGAGGCCTCAAGAACAAATTTGAGGCTGAAGTATAAAAGAAAAGGAATAGTTAAATACTGATTCATATATAAAAGCTTGGTTTGTTTTTTTCATAAATGACAATCATTCAAACTATCAATCATCTGGAGAGGAAGAATCAGCAGGCAATCTAATTCAAGGAATTAGATTGTAATGCCTGATGTAGATCTACCAGTTAATTTAAATAATGAGTCACCTGGTAGGCAATCAAATCTAGGTCAGGACATTTAGCAGGCTGAAAATAATGAGTCTAACAGCAACAGAGCTAACAAAACAATCCAGATAATAATGACAGCAGAGAATGACAGTCCTAACATAATCAGACAGCGTGCACAAACTGTAAATAGACAGAGTAAAGAGAATGAACTTGCGTAGGGAGGCAAAACATATTCTCCAATGAAACTATTATAGAAGAATTATGTTTGGTTAAAAGGAAGCATAGTGACAATCACAGTGAGGACATATAATATTTATGTTCTCTTACTGCATCTACAATATCTGTGAAAGCATTCTTTTCCAGCTTGTTTGTTTGTTTTCCATGTAAAGCAAATAGAGTAAAATTTGATTGTTGTTGGGTTTAGGAAGTGAGGCAGAAAGGCAAAATTTTTCCTGGCGTCTTTTCCTGGCAAAACTTTTCCTGGTGTCTTTTCCTGACTTTTGCTTGCATCGATTGATGACCTTGATTTAGAAATTGCTTCTGGGTTCAAGAAAATAAGACTAGTGAGGGAAAAGAAAGTAAATGCTCAAATGCAGCTCCCTCTGCAGTCCCCTTCGCCTCGGTGTTACAGGTGGACAGGCACCAGGGACAGGGAACTTCAAGCCAGTGTCCTCCGCAACCCCCTCACTAAACTGGTGTCATGGAGCCTTGAACCTTGTGCTCTCTGAGCTACCCAGGGGCTGTAACCAAACACAGCCACTTCTGCTTCTTAAGAGGACAGGCAGCTGATTTTTTTAAGTAGAAAACACTAGATGTCAGCAGTCCTCCTTGCTCTCCAAAGCATGCACCCTGCTCAAGAGCACAACACTCATTTTAAGCTACTCCGGCTGTTCCTGGCCGGGAGCAGTTACCATTTTATGGTCTTTTTTTATCTCCACATAGTCCTGCCTGTGTCTGGCTGCTGCAAGGTGTTTTCTTCTCGTGTTTGATTTCAGTCTTGTTCATTTTCACAAGCAGAGCACAACTCTTGGTGTGTGAGGGAGCTGGGGCCTGAAAATGCTCTTACATATAATCCACTGGGTAAAGCATGTCACCTACACAGAGGGGAGGCCAGCTATACCTTCCTTCCTTCTCCAGTGGTCTGGTCCAGTATTTTAAAATGTTTTTTCTTTTTGTATTAAGAACAGTTTTGGCTTACCAACAGCATTACTAAGTTATTCACATAAAATGTGGAATGGCAGCAGATTTACCTATTGAGATGCATTTTATAATCCATTACCCATATGATGCTCCAGGCAACTGGTGCTCTGCTGGTTTGTTACTAATGCTGGTCTGTTGAGTTTATTCAGCTTAAAGTAATAGGGAAGCATATAGGAGATGACTACCAAATAAATATTCTTCAACTTTGGCATCTCATTATGCCTTCAACTTTGACATCTCATTATGTCTTAAAATGAATGATGGCACTTCTTTTCATAACTCCAGGTAGCTAGCTAATGTTGAACAGCCCATTTTTTCCCCATCGTGAGCTGTTTTTTTAGTTTATAATTACAATTTCAGTTTTAAAAGCATTGTTGAGTTACATCCACGGATTTAAAAAAGAATAGGGCTTTGTAGCTCAGCTTCATGTTTCCAAACATGTCACCAGCTTCTTTGCTCCTTCAGGAGAATCTGTGGGAGCTCTGATGCTTCCTTACATCATGCTTTTTTTTCTTTGAAAAGTCAAAAGGGAATGATGAGACTTTATTCTTACTTATATCAGCGCAAATTATATTTGCCTATGGACTGGATTTACTGTGGTAATAAAGCAGTATGTGGTAGCTACTTGCAAAAACTTCATCAGGCTTCAGTAATGTAAAATGGATGGCACAGAGTCTAAAGTGTATTTTATAAAGATGTAACAATTTCATCTTCTAAGACAATCTTAATAAATGGTTTAAGAGTTAGCCATAATATTTAAATTTTGTTTACCTTTTCACTTTATTTTCACACACATGAAACCCAGTGAAAGCCATTTCTAAAGCATTCAGTATCAAAAGAGCAATAGGTCTGCATTCCTGCAGCAACACAAGTTGAATCACGCCTGGATCGTAACATCCATGACCAAAAGGGCCTGACACAGTGCTCAGGGCAATGGATGCTGAATCAAAAGATTCCAGCTATTCCTCCAGTTCTGTTAATGATCTTCTCTCTTTCCTTGCTGAAATCATTGTATAATTTTGTGCTAACTCCTCTCTCACCCTCTGTTTATATTACAGATTTCTTTCAGGAATTCTGAGCAACACAAGTGGTAAGAGGAACAAGACACTACAGAGACATATTACTCCATTTTCCCTACTCTGTGCTGAAGTAGGCTATTCACAGTATTACAAACTCAGATGTCTGTTGTTATTTAATTCTATTTTGTGTTAATCTATTTTATGTGTTCTCAAAATTAGCAGGAACTTCCTCATACATCAGAGAAGTAGAGTTCATTGCCACAAAGTAGGTTGTGGAGTATTTTGAGGTCCATTTAAATGAAGAGAACCTTGTAAATGAGAAAAGATAACCAAAGCGTGGACTGAACATTTTAGAATAGACAAGAGAGCACCGGCCTGTATGAGCAAGACAGAAATCACCACCTTCTATCTAGTTCCTGTATTTAATCTGTATGATTCTTTTTTCACAGATACTGGAGCCTGTCACAACTGGAATGTTTTTCACAACTTGAGAGTAGTGCATTTAAGTTGTAAGTAGTAAAAACATTTGGCTAGCTGGCCTGCTAAAATGATAATCCTTGAAATAGTAATTTTCCTCTTTTTACTTATATTTTACAGTTTATAGATGCCTGAAATAGTAATGCCATATGTGATTCTCTTTCTAGCCAAACCTACTTAAAATGCTTGTTCAAAAGTAATAAGCTCAATATTTTTTCTAATCAGGTCCCCTTGGAATGAAATCATGGAAAAAATGTTTCTGCCAGTTCATGCTGATTACCTGTGTGTCTCATTATTCTAAACCCTATCTGACAGCAGCACAGTCATAACTGCCTTTCAACAAGAACTACCACTGAGTCTTTTAAAAATAATTTTATTTCAATTTCTAGCTAGTTCTAGCTTAAACAGCACATATAATTGCCTAATAAGCAGTTCATAAGAAGAACATAATTTCAAAGTAAAATGTTGGACCTATCCAGTCTTTGACAGTAACAGAAATTAGAGATGCCTTTTAAGTTCTCCAGTGAAAGTTATTTTGCAACAGAGGAATCAGCAACTTGGAAACTTGTTAGAATACTGACTAAAGTTTCAAAGTATGCCCAGAATTTAAAAAAAAAAAAAAAAAAAGATATTGTTAATATTAAGCAAGTACTGAACTTAAAAGGTAAAATCTATTAACTGAAGAAGTAGTAGTAGGCTCTGAAATAATAAAAATCCCTACAGGTTTGGTATGTGGACAGGAAAAGCTTTCCACACCACTGGAAACCGCAGTTATTTTGTTACCACATAAAATATCTCTACAAATGTACAACATACCATATGCAGGTTCTAATTTTGTCTGATCTCCTGTGTAACAAAGGCCACAGCACTTAATCCATGTATTTTTTCTTTTAGCTCAATTATGTATGTCTGACAAACTCCCAGTTTCAAAAAGCCACGTTATCTTGAGGAGTCCCAGGAGATGATGGACTGGACAAAGTCGTATTAAGTCCTTGAGGTTCTTTGGGAAATTTCCTAAGGACTTATTGCAGCTTGACTTCAGTCACCAGTACCAGAATATCTCACCTCCAATATATCGCCAGCTTTGTCCACATGTAGGTGTCTGAGTCTGCACACATGTAATGGATCCTCGTGGTCACCTGTGAGCCCAGGTTTGGCAGAGGAGAGCCAGGCTGCAAGGGCAAACAGCCAGGGAAGAGGACAGGAGGACCAGAGTCCTTCAACATGGAGCTGGGACGTAACTGCAAAATACTTTGGAGTTAATTATATCCAAACAAGGCATGGCCACAGACCTAAAATCTTAATTCACCAGGTTACAGGTGACAGAATAAGCCCCTCACTCACCTTCTGGACTTTTGTCATATCTTGATTGCTCAAATAATTAAATGTTAAACTCCAAAGCCTGAAATGAAAATAATGGCTAAGGAAGCTACCCCATACTTTTCTTTTTTGAATGGCAGAGGTGCTGAGTAGTCTAGATAATGTGATTCCTGTCAGTGTGAATCTTTCCAGGATGAAGAAAAACTTTTGGAAAGTAGGAAGAGAATCAAAAGTGCTGGCAGATCAGGTAAACTACCAACCTGGGCATATATTTAACATCCAGGAGCATTTTATGCATCTGGAAGACAGTAAAGCCAGTTACTACAGGATATACACAATAGGAAGGCAGTAGAACCAGTTGAGATTTTTAATGAGAATGTTTTTCTGTTGAAAATATATGTAATTCTGGAAATTGATACATTTTGTCAGAATGCCTTGACACTGATTAAACTGTACAAATAAAAAAGAAAGAAAATAATTAAACCCCAATGATTTTTATAAGGTCAAATGCACTGGAATATCTCCATCCGTTATTTTACATTACTTTTTCTGTTTTTATGATACCACTATAAATTGGATGACCATGATGTAAAAAATTATAGAATTTCTAGATTCTGCTTTTACCTGAATCAAATGGGAGACTTTTGGCCTCATTTTAAAAGAAAATATTGTGTTATTAAGATGCTGCAAATGTTGAATGATTTCTAATACAAACACCTCAAGAAACTGTAGCTGTATAGAACAAATATCGTACAAATTGTAATAAAATTGCATAATTAAGAAATAGAACACATTAATTAAAGCAGGAAATGCTTCTGAAGAAAAAGAAATGTTCTTCTCCCATCAGCTTAAGATAGAATTGCCTGTGTTTTTACCCCCAGAAAATGAGAACACAATTTTGTCTATGAGCATAAAAAAATTAATAAACTAAAATTGTAAACTATGAAGTCATAAATCAAATGTAAGACAAATTTTAGAAATTATCAAATAATAATCCATTTTCTGCTATAGATCTGTCTGTAGCTATGCTTGTGAAATACCCCTTTAACCTGCTTTTCCCCATAGTTTTTTGAAGGTATGGTATATTCAGTTCCTCAACAAAAATCTTATTAGTTAAAGCATTAATCACTGGTTAATTGTAATTATTTAGCCTGTGGAAAATTTGGGAATGGAATTAGACTGTGACTACAAGTCAAATAAAGTTTGCTTTTATTATTGATTTAAACATTTTTGAGACAGATGTTCAATATGGTTTGCTTAGCATTCTTTTTTTAGTAATGCTTGGTCAGTGTGCTGAATAATAATTGAACTTAGTCTTTACACAAGTTTTTGCATCATATATAAGTTACCTTGTAATAATCAATTCTCTTAATAATAGAGGACAGCACATATATTGCTTTTCCAATATACCTGCACAAAATTACAAACCAAGATATTTTTGAGCTTTTGTACATTTTGTTGTTCAGTTGCATGTAGCTGACAATGTTAAAAATTATTTTAAGCCTGCAACATACATTTTGACACCTTCTTTAAATACTTTTAAAATTTTTCAGTGTCACAGTCCAATGTCCTTTCCATAGCCTCACAAAATTTTAATTATGCTTAGAAGGCTGGATCCTCAACAGGCTTTCAGTATTGGGATGGGGCTCCGTCTGCACCTGACACTAGATTTTCTTCAGCCATTCAGGGCAAGACAGTGACAGTTAAGATCAAGGGCTTAATTTTACCATTGCTGAAGTCATTATCTTTTCTTTTTTTTTTTTTTTTCCTTTTTTTTCTTATCACCTTTAGTGTTGATGGCTTCAGCTATGTTAAAAAAAATCTTTATTTTTTTCACTGAATTTGTTGGAAATTGGATGAGGTTACTTTCAGAGCTAGTCAACCCCTTCCCCTCTGTCCTTCCATCTATACCACAGAGACCCTGTACAACATGGGGCTCCCAAAGCTTCTTCTACCTCTGGTAGATCATCTGTAATGCAAGTAGTTCATCAGCACCTGAAGAAACAGATTTGTGACTTGCAAGACATTGGCTCTTTAACTGAATTACACAGTGGTTCACCTCTTTTGGTGCCTGAAGTTGCAAAGGGAGAGACATCAGGCTGCCTTACTCACAGATACAAACCAGTGCGGGTCACCAGGGAATGCAAGTGAGAAGAAATTGTAACTGAATGATGGAGATGGTGTCTAATAAGGTGTTTCACTATGTCTTCCTCGCTTATCCACCTGCTTATTTCACAAAACCTGTGGGAAGTGCTTATTACTCTCGAGCCTCAATGCCTCTGTTGAAAGTGGATAAAATTAACCCAGTGGTCTAAAAGTCATCCAGTGGGAAAAACAAAGCAGTAAATAAGAACTTCAGAATAACTGATCCTGTAAACAGTATCTCCCCAGTTAGAGGGCTTGAGATTGCTGATGCAGATTTATATTCACTAAATGTATCACAATTTGAGCTGGCAAAATGATACACACTTTCCAGGAGAAACTGGAATTCCAAAAAGGTTGACTTTTAAATTTAACATAAAACTGAAATGTACTACTTCTAAATAGTGAAAATTTTGGGATATTGGTTCTTCCATTTTTCTCTTTTGTTCCTTTTTTTCCTACTTTTTTTTTAATAGATGTATAAAAGGAGGAGAAAGAGAAATCAAACTCAGGAAAGGAGAAACTGAAAAAGGAGAATTAAATCACTGATCAAAAGACTTTGGCCATCATGGTAAAATTTTGCCAAAATTTTTTTTTTTTTTTGCAAAACTTTAAAATGGTAGCAAAAAAAGCCTTCCCTGTCATATCATAATGTAACGAAATAAAAATATTTATTTTTACAGCAAATAAGCAATTCATTAGTATTTAAAGTTACTACGGAAATTTTTCATGGGCTTCTGACCAAGTACACATTACCACTTCCAGTGGTAGATTATTTCACTTTCCTAAATTCTATTTTTCTAAACTTAAGCTGAATAATAACAGAAGTATTTTCTCTTTTCCATTCAGATTTAAAATACAAAGTGAATGACATTATATTATGACATATTACTTATTCATGCAGTTTGAATCTCTTGTAAAATACTTACTTTTAAAAGGCTATCTGAAAATATTCCCAAATGGGGGAAATAACATATTTATTTAGAATAACTGGAGTTGTTTTATTTTAAATTCAATACTGAATTGATGCTGCTTCTTCAGTTCCTACCATGACAGACCATAACATGACTCATCTAAGAGAGCTATGTCTGTTATTATGCAGCAAAAAGGTAGGAGGTATTATTTTTCTCAAACACTTTTAGCTAACTTTTTCCCCATTTCCAGTGAAGGCTAAGGTAATAATTTAATGCTTAGCAGAAAATTACAAGACTTCCACAGTGACTCATCTATGTTAGTTGGGTTGTATGTGAAAGCAGACGTATAGTTAATTTTTTTTCCCCCACTCTTTTTAACCTGTTTAATTCTTAGGTTTAAGATTTGGATACTTTTTGAAAAACAAGATGGGTAATAAAATGAAAAGATTTTGGCACGTTAAAATTTTTAAGCCCTTTATCTCTAAATTGCTACAGCAAGAGCGGGCAAACAAACCAGGCTGACTTCCTGGCTTTGCCCTTGGCCCCAGCTTCTCTAGAAACCTATGCTGGCCATCAAGCTCAAGCCATATTTCTATTCCTTACACCAAAGAACCAGTGTTTACAGCAACACCACAAGAATCCATGCTTTTGCTCATCTTTCATCTTTCTTTTTTAACTGAGGTGATACAATAAAACCCATTAATGAAGATGCAAAGTCCTTCTTATACTCACAGAACTCCCTATATTACCTTACCCCAATCCACAAGAAGGAACTTGGATGCATGTCATGGTCCAAATTTCATCAAGCCGTGGAGGTCTTTATATGGGAAGAAGCACTTTTGTCACGAATAATACCTCAATAAATAACAATGTGTTGCCTTTCTCAGAACTGTTTCCTACAAAGAAGAGTAGTAATCATAAGTCTGTTCTTACAGACATTTTTGCATACATAAACTAAGGCAATGATTCAAAGTAAAAACTTGAAGAGAGGATAAATACGGAGAAGCAGAAGTCAAGAGTTACAATATAACTGTAAAGGACAATATCAGCAAAACATTGCGTTGGCCTCTCTACATTTGATCATGGTACAATTAATCCAGTCCAAATCCTCTTGTAAAAGAAATAACTAGTAAGATAATTTTAATGAGTTTTAAATTGCATGTTATACTTCACATTCTCTCTAAATTTAAATATTGGCAATAATTCCTCCACCGAAATATTTTCTTCTATTATAGTTTCAATAACTACAGTGTATGTAAGCCAAGATATGCCTTAGTGGAAGAAAAGAAACTTTGGATAATATATCATTAACCTTAGGCCA
Source organism: Strix uralensis (assembly GCF_047716275.1). Classification (NCBI taxonomy): domain Eukaryota; kingdom Metazoa; phylum Chordata; class Aves; order Strigiformes; family Strigidae; genus Strix; species Strix uralensis. The sequence continues at coordinate 40,570,738 of NC_133977.1, read as the reverse complement.
TATTTTAATCTTCATTTCTAAAGGTTTTCCTTTCTGTACGGTTTATTCATTACACATTGCCCACTTACAACAAGCAAATTCAGCAAACATTTATCAGAGTTCCTTTGTAGGCTAATGGCTGCCTGGGTTTCCTGTTGTGTTGTGGAGGACAAACCAAGGAGGCAGATTCAACTAAAAATAAATGGTCAATGCCCAGGTTTGCACTCTATTTATTTAAACATAGTGGAATTCCTTAAAAGCTGCTAGGACATGTGGTAGTGTCCCAAGAGGAGACTAATTCATGCTCTGACCTTTTATACCAGTTTGGTTATAGCATGTATTCAATTATCCAATTAAAAAAAAAAAAGAGAGAGATGAAGAAAACAAGTATAATCCATAGCAATATCATCTTGATGCCTCTGATTCTTGAACTGAGTTATGCCTTACTTATAGGCTACAAGGCCCTCAAAAACCAATAATCCAAGGACAATAATATTTTTTTAGAAAACATTCTAAACTGAATTAAACTTTTTTGATCAGGAGCTCTTTTTATGAATCTGTCAATTTTTTCTGTTATATAATATAATATCTGAATTTTCTGCCCATTCCTTACTTTCCTGTCTTCATAAACTTGGAAATAAAAAATACATCCTCATTTGAAAGAAGGAGGAGATTCTTTACATCAAAGGGTAAACAGTGCATTTCTGTCTCAGTAAATGAGGTCATTTTGTTATTACTTCATTCTGCCTTTTTCTTTCTTTCCCTGGATACTGAAGTCTGAAACTAAATTATTTGTACTCTCTTTTATAAGGCAACTTTTGTGTACATCATGTTTTTAATAATCACAGGGGTTTAAATTTTGTAGTTTGTAGGTAAATGTATCGCTTTCTTTTAATTAAAATACCATATTGTTCTTTTTCTAGCATTTCGTTGTGTTATTTAACTGCATTGTACGTTCCATTTCTTAGCTGTGTAAAAGTTGCAAAGCCATATGAATCATAAAAAAATTTAATGAGTTTTTTTGTATGATACTCAAGGGAATATTGCCATAAACTTTGGCTATACACTAAGAACAATATTTTCAAAAATATCTACTTATTTTGGTTTATGGGTCTCAATTTTAAATATTGGTCAAAATTTTAAACAAGATATCTACTGGTCTTATTTAAAATTGTAGGTGTTCATCAATTTTCAGAATCTAAACTACTATAACAGGCTTTTTTATCGGCGCCACTGATGTCAATCTGAGTTCTATTGATGAGTCAATGGTACCATGTTCAATTCTGTGAATTCATGTCACATTGGGAAAGTTTGAGTTTCATCAATACCATCAATCATCAATACCATATAATAACAGAAAGGAGTTCTTATTGAACAAGATTTTGTTGCAAAAGAAACACAAAATCATTATTTGCAAGACTAAAGCTAATCCACATGCAATGAGATATCTTACTTGAGTAAGAATTACTTATGTGACTAAAAAAAGTTTGAAGGAGCAGCAGTAATGTTTGTTACAGTAGTACAATTACTTTCATAACTGAGAAAACATTGATCAGCTTTATTTCTAACAGAAATTATTGTATTTTTTCCAAAATTCCATCGTTAGTCTTTTTTAAAAATGGCTGAAGACTGAATAGAATTACAATATTCTTCTGTCAGAAAGAGAAAGATTAGATTACACTTCATATTTTATGTGAAGAAAATTGTGGCTATTTTGGCCATAAATATAGCCTCTAAGAAAAAAAAATACTGAATTTGGATTGCCAGCGCAATGCTATTATGCCAGAGTAATATAATATCCACACAGATATGATAGGTGCTTTCAAAAAAGTACAGATATGTAGCATGATGCAGTACACTCTGTAGATGAAATGTTCTCTCTTAATATATATCCTGCATAACAATTTCAGTATAATAAACGATGGGTGGATTTCTTATTATTGATTTTACTGTCTCAGACGGCTGGAGGTCAGCATACATTTAGACAGGACAAACTACAAATCCCAGTAGTCATAAGTACACTGCCTCAGCCTTTTCTTCTTTTTTTTCATATAGTTGGTACAACAGTAAACACAGAGAATAATAATCCTTAGTGCTTAGCAATTTCTTTTATTGTCCTTTATATTATATACAATCTTTTGGTGCGAAAGCCCTTAAGAGAAACAAAATCAATAGGACACTATGAAACTGTAATAGGAGTCTACAGAAATCACTCTAAGAATCATCAGATATAATAGAAAGTGATAATATCTCCATAGGGCTTTTCTTTCTAGGGCAAAGAATCTAATAATTATAAAAAAGGGCAAAAAGCTTGTTTACTTTTTCCTAGTAGATTGTCTTATATTCTACAAGGGCTTATGCAGGAAAGGTGTCACTGTAGCTGTGAACATATCCTTGAAATGTAAAAGCAGAAGAAAAGCTCAGCCCTCAGAGGAGGAGTTCCTTCCTGAAGGATGCATCGAAGACGACTCTTCCAGAGCATCCATCACATTTCAGAATGGGAAATGATACAAAAACAATGGGAAAGACTAGAATGTCAAGGGGCTTATTTCTCCAGGTAGTTTGAGATCACTGGGTGCTAAATTTCCAAAGCAATTTCTGAGATACTATGCTGCATCAAGCCCTTTCAGAGAACAAGCAGATGATACAGCTCCTTCATAGAGCCACCAGTGCTTCTCTATTTATCCCTTAGTAGGAAATCCCAGAGCAAAGTGGTTTTGGTTTTTGCACAACTTTTTTTGTGGGTTTTTGGTATCAGACTGCACAATTCTATCACAGTTTGAGAGCTTTAGGTGGTAAGGTTCCTTCCTGTAATGGCATATTCTGATGAGCTGATGACTCACAAAATATACAATCGTAACTACACTAAGAGCACGACAAAGTTATTCTTATTTAATTTCTATGTTTAGTGATACTCTTAAAACCTTTCAAGAAGTCTGAGTGATGATGACAGTGTAGACCCTGATCTAAACTTACCTATAGTCAGTAAGAACCTAGACTTTGATTTATTTAATCCTGATTTAGCTAGATAAAGCAGCCAGTGCTGAATTTTAAGTGTACAAATAGTTCTATTAAATCCGATGAGCTTAACTTTATGTATACAAATCTTTTTCCAGATTGGGGTATATGTTAATCTATAAAACACACATATAACTTCTCCAATAAGCTTCCTTTTCACAACTAATAAATTCACAATGGGAAGATTCAGAGTGAGTACTTCAAAATTATATTCAAAGATAAGTAAAAGCTTCAATGATCTGCTGGGTTAAAGACTGGAATATTCCCTGTCAACTTCTGAAACCTGTAACCACAGGCTCTTCTTCATATGGTTTCACACAGTTTAACTTCTGATATTTCATGGAGGTATTTTTAATCACTATCTGCAGATACCTGGATTTCCTGCATAGCCTACTCAGGCTCCTAGCTTTGGATAGCTAAAATACCCAAGTTAAATGCCTAGAGAATCTGAAGTATGTGGTAAACCCATCCTCAGTCAACAGCAAATGATTGTGTCAAACCCTACACTCTTCCACGATGGTACAAATGTATTGAACAGAACAGAGTTAAGACCCATTTGCGCTATGTATCTATTTGGTTCTGTATTAATCCTCAAATCATTTGTGTAGCTGTACAGTAACAGTATAAACATTTTTTTTCAGCAATATAATCTTTTTTTTGCTAAATACCTAAACCGATCCAGGCTGAGGGCTGAACTGATTCACAGCAATGGTAATACCGAACACATTAGTGTTCTATTTTCCCTCAGCCACAGAAACACCACTCAGCCCATATATTCATCAGAGTGTTTTAGTGTACCTTTTAAATTTTCATCATTCTCTTTGCTTCATTAATAGAACTATTTGCATGAAAGAAAGAACAAATTGTCTTCTAACTGGTCTATTACAAGGTACATTAATGAATATAGGGGAACTTTACTAGTACTTTTATGGTGTACCCGTTCACATGTCATTGGTGTTATTGTTATAACAGGTTGCTTCACAGACATCTTAAAGTGCTGCTAGGTACAACAAACAAGCTATTAGAAAACAACTTTTACACTTGTACTGTTCTTTTTCCTTGTAAAACAAGTATTTTCAAAGTAACATTTACCACGAGTCATTTGATGGCAACTGATATTTGGGCGTATTTGCCAAGCTAGGCACTTCAAGTTTCATATGACTTTGTCCCTGAAAAGTGACTTTTTTTAAAAAAAACTAAAAAACAAGCTCTAAAATAAATTTTGAAGAACAGAGTATTAAGTTAATGTTTTATCACATTAACTAAACGATGACCTGTAAAAAAACTTTACTATAAAATACTGCATTAAGTTTAATGCAAGACTGAATATTACACATGGGCATTGCAAGAATTGCAAGTAGGGGAAGGAAGATCTGGAGCCATCTTGCTCAGTGGGACCTACCAGTGACAGTGATGGGATTGTGATAAATATTTACAAATGTGCATGGTACAGATGTCTTTAACATGACCTAATTTCACTCCATATTCATAATCTGTTCTTTCATAATAATTTATCAATTTGTGTGTGGTTTTTATGAAGTGTTGTTTGTCAAAAAGGCTTGAAGAAAACTTAATCTGGTAAAAGGGTTTAAACAACTCAAAAGAAGTACAATGAATGTTTACATTCACGAAAATCATTATTGTCTGAGCATTTTTATATTGCTTTTTTTCCAAGTTGATAACATAGGCTGACGCACCATGATGAATTTTTTATTAAGTGTTTGATTATTCAGTTTGATTTCCTGAAGGCTTTAGCTTCTAATTTACTAAGGAGAGAGGGTATCAACTTAAACTTTGTGCAGAAAACTGAGGATGACACATCTTATTCTGTCCTGTTACGGTGTAGCTTGATTATATGAAGCCAGTCTTCATGAGGCTATAGAAATAATCTCAGTTCATGATAGGCTCCAGTGAGGCAAAGGTAGGAATATTTAAAAAGGAGTACAAACTTTATGTAAAATTCTCAAAATTTAAGAAATAAGAAAGAAGATATATTGCCACCAGATTTAAGTCCCATTTTGGTGTTGATTTTGAAACACCTACATTGCAAAGACTAAAACGTCTCACAACTGTAATTATGTAATTTTTCATTCCAGAGTTCAGCATTATTCTACTGACATTTTCCAAACATTTTCCAATCTAGAGAGAAGACTATTAACTAGTCAATTTTACAACAGGTGAAAATGACCTCAACTAACCCTTCTCTCACGCTAAATTTAAAATTAAAAAAAAAAAAAAAAAAAATTATTTCCCCCCTTCTCAATGTTTATAAAGAGATAATCTGTGCTGCGCCTAATATTTTGCACTCTATTGCAATATATGGCATGGTAGGTTGAATAAAATTTACATGTTGCTTAACATCATATTACAATTTATATGCAAAAAATATTAGGATAGAGTGCATAACTGTCATTGCAAGATACCTCCAAAACTTAAGAGAAAGGTTGCATGCAAGGAAACAGCAGTATCAAACCTTTGGGTTATTTGACTAAATCTTGACTAATGTTCAGGAATGATGATATTCACTATCAGACATGCAGAGATACCTTCCACTCAATTTATTTTGTATCATTCACAGCTTGGATAAAATTCAGTTTATCCAGTTTTGTATTTGAGGCTGGTAGCACATATACTAGAGGAGATGCAGCTAACTGCAGTATCATTTCTCCTTTATATTATTTCTTTTTATATCATGTATACTTGTATTGATAGATATACTTCTGTTGTTGTTAGAGTTGCTTAGAGTATCAAAGTGAAATGTACATTTCAAGTAGCATATGTGTAAGAAAAAATTAATGTGATACAAAAGAAAACATATATATATATATGCTAGTAGAAAGGCTTTATGGGGTTTTGAGTTGGAGAAGCTTATGTGAAAAGGAGCCAGAAATGGAGGTAAATTACATCAACATAGATTTATCTCTGTATTTAGTTCAATAACACTTGCACATGTTATTTTAAAACACAAAGCACAGCAAACATGAACAGCGAGATAGAGACACTCAACCAATTTGTTTCAGTTATTAAGCCTCTGACATTCATAAATCACCAGGCAGGCTGACCAGATATTCTGAAGCCCATCCAGTTTATCATTGCACTGATAAGTTACACTTTCTAAAGTTGCTTGTTCATTCTGATCATTATACTAATTTGAAATGGCAAGATAAATCATAGAATCATATAATAGAAGGTTGGAAGGGACCTCAGGGATCATTTGGTCCAACCTTTCTTGGCAAAAGTATGACCTAGACAAGATGGCCCAGCACCCTGTCCAGCTGAATCTTAGAAGTGACCAGTGTTGCAGAATCCACCACTTCCCTGGGGAGATTATTCCAGTGCTTATATTGATTTCATTAAGACAGTGTTTTTTGTCATTAGAAGCACTGGCTCATTTTTTTCCCCCCTCAGGTTTAGGCACCAGCTCAAGGAAAGCATCTGTGCATAGAGTTAAACATGTACTTTACTCTGAGTTTAAGCATCTACTAAAAGGATGAAAGCATTTAAATAATGCACTTAAATGCCTCCTGCATAGAAACCTCAATATCAGCATTTTTCATAGAAGGCTATTGATTGCAGCTGGCCTTGCTGTCACCTGCAACTCCTGGCTCCCTGGTGTTTGCAGAGTAGCCTGCTCCCTGCTCCCAGCCACAGTCTGCCCTCACCGGGGTCATGTTCCCCCTTACATCATGAAAACATGCATAACTTATCAAAAATGTATTGCCTTAGCTTCAACATTTTTCTTTATGTTACGGGCTGAGACTAAGATGTCCTTGTAAAACCGAAGCTGTATTTTTCAAAAGAGAAAAATTATTGGAAAGATCTTAAATGTTAAGTCAATTAAATGAACAGAATTTGTTGCTTTTATGAAATCAACTGGTTTGTTGCATTTCACAAAAAAACTAGAGCCCCTTCCCCAGGTTTAACGGATGGCAGGTATCTTCAGTTATATATTAGAATAAATGATGCTCCCAATGTTCTTTGTCCTAATTATACAGCTGTTTAAGGACTATATGGCATTTATAGAGATGTGACTTGTCAAAAGTTAGAAATGATGCCTGTTGGCAGCCTGGCACACTCAGATGACATGCCAACCTACAGCATATACCCAGCTAAACATTGCCATAAATAGCAGAGGGAAAGGGGAAAACTTTGCTATTTACCAAGGGATAAAGTTCATTTAAATAATATTCTTGATTCTCACTGCTGCCTGTTCTCCTTTCTGAGTTATACAACTCTTTTTTTTTTTTTTTTTTTTTTTAAACACTGTTCCTCTGGGATTCACAGAGCTAACTGGCTAACTGCTCTTAATAAAATTCCTCAGAGAATTTTCTCATATAAAGTGCTAAGGAAAAGGACTGCTCCAAGAGTCTCTCTGCTTTCCTTGACTGAGCTCTTGAGTCAACAAAGTCATCACCATATCTTTGCATTAAAGTATCTTCACAGATTTTTTTCATAGTTGACTAACACTTCTGTCATTAAAATATTAAGGATGAATGCTCAGCATGAATTCAGTAGCATTTCTAAGAGCCCTATTGCCTTCCATTAGTAATGAGCAGATTGGAGCAAGTCTGACTCAGCCTTTGAAGAAGGAACTATAGGAAATCATGTCATAAAAGCCTTTAAAATTGTTTATTTATAACACAGTAACACCCAGGACTATCAGCCAAGAACCTGATTTCCATTGTACTAGGCATTATACTGGCACAAAATTAAAGGATAATTTTCCTATGCAGAACTTTTAAGGCAGTTAAAATAAATGATTGGAATGTCTTTAAATAGTGTTTAAGCTGAAGCATTTTTCTGTCGCCTGATGGTTTGTTACTCATTCTGCTTTCCTAGGAAACTTCTTAAGCAAAAGCTTCATTTTAATATATTTGATTTGATTGAACTTAAGCTTGTACTTAATTACTTGAATCAAGTCCTATTAAATAGCTCTACAAATATTGATAAACTGTAATTTTTCTATGCAAGAAGTGTGATCACGGAAAACACACCAGCAAATGAGAGTCAACATTACAGTGAAACAAAAACATTGGCTGTCCAGGTATCAGTTACTCTCTAAACAGTGGTCCATCTAAAGGAGTCAGTATTTGAAAGACAGTGTCACTTATTAAGTAAAGAGACAGTCCAAATACGTTAATCTCAAAGGATTTCAACCAGTACAAATGGAAACAAACTTTCTAGCTCTTTTCTAAATTAAACAATTAACTCTAATATTCACATCCTCAGAGACATTTCAGTTGAGCTAGCATGTCTAATTTATAATCAATGATTAACAGAAGATGCAACTAATTTGTCTTTGTTATTTGATTTTGCCACAGTCAAATTTACTCAGTAAAATGGATTGAAACTCTGTTCTAAAGACTGGTAAGCATTGAATTAGAAATCTGGTATATGGCTCCTTTGTAGACTAGCATTAAATAGATGTAATACAGGACAATATCTCTTGCATTAAGTAGTTTTAACAAATTAATTTTGACCCATGAGCTTAATAAAGCCTGTTAAGTAGACTCAACATCTCTGTTAAGTTAAATGGAAACTGAATATTTAATTATTTTAATTGTCTGATAAATTTGAAATTGAGAAAGTAACAGCCCTGCAAATCTTAAAATATATTTTCAGCCCTGTGTGTCATTAAGAATTACTCTAGTGATTTTACTGCATTCAAGAGGTTACAAAGTCAAGCCCAGCCACCCCTGATTGAATGAGAATTGCACATTAGTTCAAGAAAAATAGTTTTCCAGGGGTTAAAGTACCAGTCCAGGGAAGCCAAGACACATTTGCAGGAATATTTAGAATGGCAATTAGGCAATAGAAGAACTAACAAAGATGGGCAGCCTTAATAATGATAAAATACATTGCACTGAAGTCAGTTGCAGTCATTCTTATAGTAAAGGACATGAAATTTTAGTAGCTCATGTATGAAGAACTATCACCTTCACAGTCATCATCTACGCTAAATATAGAGATGCAAACATTAAAAGAGGAGGTAGCTGCAGCAGAACTACTGTTAGCCCCAGCATGGCTGCATGTACCCTCTCGGCTCTCCCAATTCCCACCAATGCACACAGTCTCTGCAGGCAAGAAACAGTCTGCTCGCAGCTCTTGTTTGGGTTTAAGAGCTTTTTTATGCAAACTTACCCTCATGCACATCAGTAAGTCACGCTTTCACAGAAACCTCTCATGCCTGCAACACCATAGCTTTGTACTTAGTTTAAGCTGGTGCTGGCATTGACAGGACTATGCCCTGCATCCATTCCCCAGCCCTTGGCATCTGATTTGTGACACCCATGCCCAAGGGGTCTGCTGAACTGGGTCAGCAAAATCCCTGCGTTGTCACAAAGCAAGAAGGTGCAGAGAATGGAGAAATATCAGGGGAGAGAGGTAAAGGTGCAACTAAACCTTCAGACAGCAGTGTCTGATTATTCAACTATAGTTCAAGTTAAAAGTTTTTGAGCAATTTAATTTCTGAGCAGCACCACTGAAATCAGTAATAATTGAGACTGTGACATTTCCTAGAAAGAGCTTTCAAAAGAAAAAAAAAAGCCCTCTTAACAAGGATAATGAATGAACAGAAAGTGACTTTGTTATTGAGAGGAAGAAAAGTATTCATTTCATGGGAAACAGCCTGTGCAAAGATACACTTATAGAGGCACAGATTAACAGGACACCAAAGAGAAGAAATGTTGTGATATGCTGGAAAATATGCATGTTCATGATATACATGTGCATTTGCATGTTTACATGTGGCAGGAAGACAAAGATGACAATGTTGCTAGCACAGGATTTAATTCACTGCACAGAAATAAAATTGTCTAAAACAATAGAATAACTCAAATATTCTTACTGTGGAGCATGTTAATCATAAAGAATTATTTATTCAGTTTATTGGCTCCAGGTATTAGTTCTATTTTCAGACTAGTTGGCACATTGCTTTTCTCAGGAAGCTTTCTCAAATTTGTGGAGTACCTATGCCACAACCTGATATTTTCCTGCAAAATTTTTTTCAAAATGGTTTGAACTGACATCATCTACAGTTTATGGGCATGCAGTGCAACAGGTCTCTTAGCAAAATATATATATATACATTTTAATTTTCCATAGTAATCCAATAAGAACACAAGATGACTCAAATGCAGTTATTAGGTCTAATCTCTTCAAGTAATTATTTTACTAAGAAAAAAAGAAAAGTATTTCTGAAAGTGCTCTCTACAGAGGATGGTTCTGCACTGGACATAGAAGGACAGATACTAATCAGCCGCAGTAAAATAAAAAGGACAAAAAGCAGCTCACTATGCTGAGGAGCCATCCCTGTTAAAATCAATACAGTGATTAATGCTGAAACATGGAAGATCAGAATCCATCATGTAATATTTTTCCTGTCTGTACTGTTATTTTTATTGCTTTAACTTCGCTGTGCTGATCTGCTTTACTTCTGAATAATTGCTGGAAACCAGCTCCAAACCTTTCTTGAGAAAAAAAGGGAGGCTGAGGTTCATGCTTACCTGAGAAGAAAGAGGAGAGAAGGAAAAACAAAGTGAAAGCAAACCTGTGTTATTTATATGAACTTCATAGCATAAACTAAACCATACAACCTGGCAGATAATTCCTGCTGAAACTGCTGAAAAATCTTTCAAGGTTTTCTGAGATGAAGTTAGTCTCTCTGCTGCAGACACCATTGCTCCGGTGACCCTGGACCTCTCTGGTGAAGGACTGGTGGGTGCAGTATTTCTGCCCCTTCCCTTGCGCTGTTATTTTCTGGATTCATTTCCCACTGCAAGAAGAATCATGTCCTCAATTTCTATCCCCTGAAAAGCAAACACTGCAAAGTAACCATGACGCGTTGATATATAATTTTAAAAGACAGGATCAGGTTCATATAATTAAAAAATATCTGTTCAGAATATTTCAGTCTTACAATTATATTTTTTTAAAGTCTTTGCTGCAATAAAGAATGACCTTGATACATAATAAATGTGTTGGTTGTCTGGTAGTTTAACAGATAAGTTGCAATGTGGGATAGACTGCTTTACAGAAAGGGATAAAATTATATTTGCTTAGATTTTTGAAATAAAATAACTAGCCATGCATCTGTAAAATTTGGCTGGTGACATACCAATATTTACCGTGTGGAAACATGCGACTGGCCACATTGTGAAATAACACAAATAACTTGTTCTACCCATAAAGCTACAGTTTAAAAATTAGTCCTTGATTCCAGCTATTCCCCATCCCCATCTACCTACAGTGCCTTAGCATGCCCTGGTATAACTTGACAGCACTGAGCTGGGGAGCAGACTGGTGAGTACCACAACTTCATAAAGAAGGAAGACTAACATTGGAGCATCTTAGTTACAGAGTATTAACTCCAGAAATCCTGCCCCAAAGAGACACACTTGTTACTCTAAAGAGACTAACAGGGAGTAACATCTGTTATCTACGAAAAAAATACAACAGAGTTCTCTTCTACTCAAAAGCTACACACAAGCAATTCCACCAAAGTCTACAGAATTACATTAATATTAGGTGAATAGAACAAATGGGATAGTATGTCCTATTAAAAAAAAAAAAAAAAAAAAAGAAAAAACCCCCAAGTCATTCCCATACTTTTTGCTTGGTTGGACTCTTATTTATAAATAAACCCCAGAGACATGGCAGTCTAATGCATTGTGCCCTTAATACTGTCCCTCTTTTACAACAATAGACCATAATATTATTGATTTCTAAACAATTAAAGTAATTTGCATTTGTTTTACAACTGACATGCTGAACATGTTTTTAAAACCCTTACTGATCTTTTGGTCTCATAACACTAACATATAAAATTTGCATAAGTGATGTAAGTGTATATTTCACAATTTTGCTGAAGATCATTATTTAACCATTGCTAATTATAACAATAAATTATTTAGCATTAAAGTCAGATGGTAGAGAAAAGGTACATATTTTTTAGACACCTAGCAGATTTTATTAGAAGGCTATATTGGGCTTCGCTTTTCATCACCTTGCAGAAGTTTTTACATCAAAGATTTTAGTTTGACACTTGCTTTTTTTCCTTTCCGTTTTATAATATTATTGATGTATAATTTAATGATGGAAGATTTTGAATGTGTTTGTTGATAAATAGACAAGAAGCTTTGTTCTCCATAGGATCATTGCTTTTTATCTTTTCTTCATCGAATTGTCAAGACTGCATACTTAATCACAGCTAGATGTTGGGCCTCATCTTGAACGTCATAAAGTCAACGAGAGTTTTGCAACTGATTTTTATTGGAATGGGACTGAGCACACTATTGGTAATGTGCAACTTATAAATGCCATTTGCACACATATCAATTTTATTAACTCCCTTAGTATGGAATTTTCAGAATGTAATAGTTTGGCAGGCATTACTTTAGATTTATAGTGCTCCAAGATGACACTATTAAGCCACATTCACACCTCTGAAAATTGCTATAGCAACGGACTAGGGCCAGTTTTTCCTCCACACTGGTGGGTGAGAATTATCTCAACAACTGAAGCTTCTGCTGCCACGTTCCAGGGGGTGGCACTTAAGGAAAAGGTGGCTATGTGAGGTATATTCACCAATATATAAACACATAAATATATATAGATGCAAATATTACGAGCAGATGGTGACAAACTCTAAGGTAAGCCAGAGATTATATGGGAAGGCATGGGATGTGTGGGACTCTCTGATTTCTAACTGCACTGCTACAGTGGAGTTTCCCTCTTTGGGAAGATACTTTCTGAATCCTTTGTCTTCTACAGACATGGAAATCTGAGACAACAACTGGAATGACATTTTGAGCATTTCTTAAAATATCAGTAATTCCTACAAAAAGAGAGAAGGTGACTGACACATCTGGCTCTCATTGCTGTCTCCAAAACTCTGCACAAACCACAAGTGACCTTGCCACAGCCCCCTTTCTGCTACTGCAGGGGAAATATCCACCTGCTTCGTCCCTGTGAGGTTCCTGAAAGAAAAAGCAGTGAAATCATCAGGTTTCTGAGCACCCTCTAAGTCACTGACCATTGCACAGAGCACACAGAAGGGCTGAGCAGACAAGAGAAGATGAAGTCAGGCTTCACTGAGGCCGCTGCCGGAGAGAAACCTCATACCAGAAACCACCACTCATCTTCAGGGATGAAGGGGGATAATCCAGGTAGAGGCAGAGCCAAGTTACCAGGCTGCTTCATCTGGGAGAAGAAATAGAAATTCTCCCTTTGTCAGAGAACAGCTAACCAAAGAAAATCAGGAGGAAAGGCAATCTCCTGTTGCTATTTCCTACACTTTGAGGTTAACCTTTATCCTGTCTGTGAAAATAGTATCTTAAAATATGAAATATTAAGGGACCACCATTTGATTATAAGAATACTTTTGACTACATCTTCATACTTTTAACTAAATCTTTATATTTCTATTTGCCTGGGTAAAAAAATGCAGCTCTGACTCTAATGACATGTCAGGTTATTGTACTTCTAAATGCTATTTCAGAATTAGTGTATGGGTCCCTCTCCTCTGTAACTGTAATGCATGGTAGAGCCTAACTCACTTATTTTTGGCAATGGTGACACTCCTGACTAATGCTGAATCATGCTGGCAATGCTATTTAATAATTTTCTAGCAGAAGAGCTACAAGGAGTACTTTCACAAAACTATGAACTAAGATTAATTTTCTACAAAAAAATTAAACTCATTATATACTTGTGAGTTTGAGATGTTCTCTAAAGAGTTACCTAATTCTGAAATATTGCCTTCTAAAGCATTTCTGAACAATTGCTTTTTGATAAGATTATAGAGATATAGGTAGTTAGCAGATAATCTTTTGAAATAAAGAGATTTAAAAGACGGAGGAGTAATCTTCTCAGTGCCTGGAGATGGAGTGTAACCATCACAAAAATCTCTTCAAATTTTGTTCTTTGAAAGATGATAAAAAGAACAAAACTGAGGATCAAATTGATGCAATGAAGAGATGCTGACAGAAAGCAGATTAAGGAGGCTGTGGCTACTTCACAGGCCCAGCATTGGTGGGCAGCAAAGCAGTAGGAGCTTCTCTCTTCCACAATAGCTAGTTGGAGGGTAAACATCTGATTGCTTCAAACCAGATGCTTGAACATGGGTGGCCTGCATTCCCTCTGTTTTCTATCCACTGGGCAACAGATTCTCTCTTTTTCTGCAGAAAAATTAATTAGACAATACTCCAGCAGAAGACTCTTGTCCTCCAAGACATACTGAGACAAGAGCTGATGGGGGTATAAATCATATTATCTTAAATCAGCTGTGCTGAATCTGGCCCAAGTCTCTTATGATTGATCGTGCTTAAAGGTTTTTACTAAAATCTCAAACCATTACCATGGCCACTGCCATCAGCTATGTCACCATTCTGGCTAGTCACTGTGTTGTGAGCACAGGATGGTACCAGCAGACAATTCTTGAAGATTATTTGAGAGGAAGAAGAAAAAAAAGAAAAAAAATATTTCACAATTAGCAAGTAAAATCATATTGTCCTTGCAGAATATCTACTGCATCAAACCTGAGATGCAGCTGTTTCATCTCTACTTCACCGCATGTTTGCTTATGCCTATGCATAATGTGAGTTCTTCTCTATGCACTCATTTGCTGACACTCAGCTATGCTTTCAGTGGATGAATTTTGAAAAGGTGGTTTAGCTCACCAGCTATGGAACTTATTCTTTCCTTTTTTTGTTAAAGTGAGCACTTTCTTATAAAGAATGCAGTCACTATGGAACTTTATATATATTTACATCTTCCTGAAAAATACATTACATATTGGTAATATGAAATGATTAATTCTTATTTGTTGACAGGTCACTAGTCATCCTGGAGAAGTAAAAGGCCCCGCATTAGAAAAAGAGGGAAAAAAATAATAGTGACGTTTAAAGACAGGGAAACGATTTTTGAGGAGTGTTTAAAAGAACTGAGAGAGTCAATGGGCAAAAATAGGAGTCTACCAACACTTCTTTGTGAAAACTATTTTAAAATTCTTGCCATTTGGGGCAATACTCTCCAAGTATTGGAGTATTTACCAAGTGGTAAATAATACACATTCTTTCCAATGACCTTCAGCTGCTGCCAGCTCTCTTCTGCCTACCTGTCTTTAACTTGCTTAAAGTTTCCTATGGATCAAGGTCTGGAGTATTATGTACCAGCTGCATAAACTACAACCTGAGAAAAAACTGTCAGTACTTTTTCTCATTTAACATTTTCTTTTCTTCTCAGATAGATTGTTCAGATATTCTTTCCCAAATTTCCCCACTATTTTAGCTAGCCTCTTAAATCCTTGTTTCCTGCAGACTGATCTCTGACAAAGCTCTTTCCTCTGACAAAACCATTCCAAGGATTACTAAACTGCAAATCACTATTGAAGACAAACTGAAGTATTTCATGCATAAAACTCGAAGTAAGCTAAACATGATTTATCTTTAAAAAGCAAAAAAACAACAGTCTTAAGATAGACACAGAAAACATTCAGCAAAAAGTGCAATCATTCATTTAGAGCAAAGGTAAATCTCGATGCAGGTTACAAACACCAGATATTTGCACTTGCATTTTTCCCAGGCTGTCTTGTTGGTGTTATTCTTTTCACGTCTAAACTTAAGTCCTAACACTTTAATGTGGAGACAGACTTGTAAAAATAGGTGGTGTTAAATATTCCTGTCTTTATAAAGGCCTCTACAAAAACACAAACCAATATAAGTGCAACATTTATTTATATTTTCTGTTTTTCTTCTAATGTATATCAGCAGATTTTCTCTTAACAAACAGATTGCTTATTCAAAGGCACACTGAATATATGCTATACTATTTCACTATAAAGATCCAGTTTCCTGCTTTCTTTTCATCTATCTGTAAACTGTGAAGTCTGCCATCAAGTAGGTACATATTAGTTGTGGGTGTTATAACCTGTCAATCATGGATGATTATTTAAATTAGTAGGTTTCTTAGACAGTGGTTTTCTCCCAGATATCAAGTTATTTCCTTCTTAAAAAGCATACAATAACTTCAGACACCTATGTGAAAAAGCCACATAAAGCTCATGGAACTTGTAGATTTGTTCCCCTGTATAATTCTGCATCATTCTTAAATTCCACATAAAGTCTTCTTTATATGAGTGATTTTCATCTTTGGTGATTAAAGCTACAGTTACAGATTTTCTAGTAGAGAGAAAAAAAATACATAAACCACTCCATAACTGATTCTCTTAAACATGTGGGGTATAATCTCTGTTAAGGACAAAAGAAATTCCCTACTGGATGAGACTCTTGATCCATCTAGTCCAGCTGGGAGAGGTTGCATGACTTGCCATGGTCCCCAGTTTTCTCCAACATCCACATTTCTTGGCTTAGGGATATCAGTGCAGCCATTTCTGCCCAATCCCTTCCGTCAGTATGTTTTCATGGACTTGTTATCCATGGATTTGTCTAATCTCTTTTTGGATGAGCTGATGCTCTCTGCCTCCACAACCTCCTAAGACAGTCAGTTCCAGAACTTCACTTCCACAGTGGAAAAAAAGTACTTTTCTCTTGTGCGTTTTGAACAGATTTTCTTCTAGTTCCAATGAGTTTCAGAACCAAGAAGAGTTTGATATTAAAATGCTCCTTTGGTCTATCCAAAGCCCAGACCTCAGAGAGCACAGGACGCCACACTTCTCTCTTTTCCCGTGGTTTTCCAGCACGCGACCGTGTCTGCAAAATTCCCCATCCTGTGATAGCGAGCATACAGGCTCTTCCAGTCTTTTCAGCAATAGCACATCACAGCTTACTGAATCCACAGATCTTCCCTTTCAGTTAGTCACTCCACTTCATTTACCTTCAGTTGTAGGGAAAAAAGTCTCCCTGTTGCGTAGTCTACCCTCACTCTAATCCTTGCACGGACATCAATGGCAGTGGTGCAGCCTGACCGCGCGGTAGAGACCCGCGAAGCCATGCGTGGCGTGGATCAGAGGTTGGCACTTTGCCCTTGCTTGGATGCCAGCTGGGCACCCCTTAGCGGGGAAGTGCCACAAAAGCAAAGGAAAACACAATTTCTGCAAAGAGACAGGTCCTAGGAAACGCTGATGCAGTGACATGCTGTGTCAATAGGCTTAATTTAACCATTAAAATTAATCTAAGGATGATCATTGCAAATGTAGGAAGTAAAGACATTTCTCTAAGAATGATAATTTTGATTAAATAGCTTTCTCTTGTTGTTTCTTAATAACACATAGCAAGTCTCATTAACTAATACCCATAACTGTCTATACTGGTGTAAGCAATGAAATGAACTAAGAGAAAAATAAATGGCAGGATTTGTTTAGCTTGGTTTTGCAAACTAATTCCTTAAGCTTATTTCAACTTTTTCTTTGAAGTGGAATTTAGATAGGTGCCACTTGGAGGCACTCTTATACTATTCTCACTTGAAGTTGCTTATACGCATTTCATGCAGGGAAACAGTAATTTTTTTTAATTTCTTTTTTTCTCCTAATAATCGTCTAGAAATGGGTAATTAACAATGGTTTGGGTAGTTAAACTTTGACATTACTCATATTTATTACCTTGTAATTTTGTCAGAGGTAAACAGTCCCTTATACTTTCAGTAAAACTGACTTAATTCCTTTATGCAACGGATGATAAAGCGTTGTCTGTGACGCAATACTGTTTCAAAGAAGTGGTTAGAAAGGAATGCAAACTGCAAACTTACAGATATTATTCACTTTAAAACTGTTTTATCACTTCAGATTTGAAATTAAGCACCCAGTTTACAGTTATATGCTATATATGTTAAATTATATAAAATTATCTTTGAGAAACAGAGAAAAGTATTTCTGTTTTGTAGACACATATAATCCCTCCATTTTGATTGCACGTTAGCTATGGAATTTTGGAATACATTTCATTGCATTTGGAGCACTATGTTTCTTACACAGATGCAAAACTCAGATAATTGTTCTCAAGTCTAAGCAGAGATGACATTTTGCAAAACATTTGTGCGCCATAACAGTACTTTTAAATTTTAAATGTGATGCGTTCATTCATTTTCCATAGTTCACCAAGAAAAAATTAATCAGGTTAAAAGAAAGCTTGCCCATCTCTTACAAGGCAACACGTTGCACACCTGTGAAAGCCTACAAAGGGAAAAAAAGGGCTTGCACCACAGTGTTGTCCTTAGTGAATGGTACATAAAGGGTCAACTAACAGGGGAGAAACAAAATCATGATTCAAAGTCACAGATTAGGTCCTTTTCACTCTAACCCAGGACTGTACCACCCATGCTCCCATGCCACCTCACACCTCTGCACTGGGTCAACTGACCAAGTTTTGTAAGGGAATGATGCAGGATCCAGTTTCCTGCTTGTCCTACTGAGGATGTGCCACTAAGAGTAACACAGGACCTGTACTGGGGTGCTGTCAGTAAGCCCCACCAGCATGGCCTTATGGCACCTCATCAAGCAAACAGCAATTTTACAAGGTCCTCTCATTTCAAAAGACTGCTTCACATGGCTAAAGAGTTCAAACCACTTTTGAACGTGTGTAATACAGAGAGATGTACCTCATGTTCATCTTTCCAAAGAAAACCTTGCATATGCTCTAGATAAATATTAGGGATTCCTCAGAGTGAAGGAGATTAGTACGTACTATACTTGAGCACAGCGTAAGCCTAAATACTGAGTGGTGAGAGGTAATACCTGCCTGGGGAGTCATAAGGACAAAAGTGTACTTAAAGAGAATGATGGGTTTCAGCAATGTCATAAAGAAGGCAGCAAGTGGAAGCCACCTTACCAGGTGGAAGGGAAGGAGCTGAAAGCCGGGGAAGTCGAGTGTCATGAGAAAAGCAAAACAAAATGGGTATTAACCCTTTGGAAATCTTCTGGCTCTGCTTGCACCCTTCTTTTCCTGCACCACTTTCCTTTGCAGTATGCACTGATCACGCTTTTCTTCCAGCACTGTTTTCTTTTCTGACATAGGAACAGCCCCACAGGGCCAGAGCAACAGTGCCAGATCCCATATGCCATCTCCAACAGCAAGCAAAAAGCAAAGACTGCCCCTGCCCATCCCACCGCGGGTGGCTCAGCACCCACCGGATGTGCTTTCCAAAGAGTAAATTACCCACAGAGGGGTTTTCTTCAATGAATGTGTTTAGCTTCTCCCTGAACTTAAAGTCTTATTACTATGCCTTTTTATTTTCTCCTCTCTGCTAAAGACATCTAAGCTAAACACGTACAGCATATGGAAGTAATATTGACTGTGAGAAAGCAATGGAGACAGAGTACAAATTTTCCCAACATCCTGTGGCAGGAGTTTCAGAGCTTACCCCCACACTTTATAGCTTGTTTGTTTTGAACCTGCCACCTCCTACTCATCCCTCTCTTTATCTTCAACCACTTGAAATACTTCTTTTTTTTCCCTTTTCTCCTTCCCTTGTTATTTATTTACTGTTTCTCTTTTCACTTTATCCCTATTCTTTCCTTCTTGCTCTTCTCCCTTGCCTTTATTTTCTTCTCAAGTTTCTACAGTTCTCTTTCTCATGTCAGGCATGTATTATTGGTATAAATATATTCTCTGTAGAATTAAGCAGAAACTGGAAAACCACATCCCCTAAGAGACAGGATTTCTTATAGGTCTTATTCTGTTCAGAAAAGTCTTCTGTCACTATTCATAATGCAGAATTGTATTGAATAAATAACTAAATATATTTTTTTCAGTGAACTGAAGTAGTTGGTTTGCTACAACTTCCCCTGTCCCCCTCTCTGCTAAAGACTTTCTACACAAAAAAAAAGACCTAAACAGAACATCACCTAAGCGAAGTATTTATTACATGGAAGTCAACTTTCCTGAAAACGAAATAATGGAGGCAGCCTAAAGGATATGCTGTTTGTTATACTTAACGACCTATGCATACTTGATTATAAGACGTTATTCCACCACTCATGTCAGTTCAATTAAACATGGCTTTCTTAAGAGCCATCCATTAAGGATGGTTTGGAGTCAAAATCTCAGCAGTAGTTGGATTGTAGGGGCATCAGACCCTGGCATTAAGGGCTCACAAATATCCTTTCTTAGCCCTGCCACTATTTCATGGTAGAGCAGTAGGCACCTCCACGACTTCAGCATAGGAAGACACACACCCTGGACAAAAGAGGTCAGCTCCAACTGGTCAACCTCTCTGCTTGATGTTATCAGAGCACAGAAAAGGCTTTTCTTCAAGTTAAAAGTTTCCTTTTAGCTAATACTTCATCTACCCTCAGGTCACCAAATGATTTATGCTTGTGATTTTACACGCAAACTGGTCTCTGATGTTAATTTGACAAGCCAACTGGTGAATCCTTAAAACACTTTCCTGTTAAAGTGACTAGACAGAGTTGAAACTGTGCATTAGGGCGTCAATCACAGAAACCATCTGTTCTAACAGGGCTTTTTGTGCTTTCCAAATTCAAGCTTTCTGAATGAGATGCTGACTGTTTTATAAAATACTGACAAGAATCAGTATACAAGAAATTACCTATTCAGCATCTCTTAGAGATGATAATTGACAGTAGTCAGTTAACAAGTAAAGATGTTTTGAATGATTAACATTAGGGAGGATGAGTTATAGAGTCTCTTCATTAATTCTGTATTAAATTAACCTTCCTAACACTTACGGTTTGAGACTTGCTTTGCAAAACATTGCATATGAGCCTTAAGTGGAAGGCTTTGTTTCCCATGGCTAGTCACAACTGCCATAAAATAAATCTGGGATCTGGATGAGTTTTGCTGTCTTTCTTCAAGACAATATCCTAAGGTAATTTTATTTTTGGTCATGAATGACCCACTACCACCATCATCTTTTCATTTATAACACTAATCTTTCAAAACTAAAGAAGAGTGATTCAGAGCAGTTATGAGGAAAACCTTTTTCCTCAGGAGAGCAGTCAAGCAGGGGAGCAGCTTGCCCAGATATGTCACACCATCTCTAATATTGTAAGTTTGTAGGACCCAAGTGGATCAAACCGTGGTCAAGGGGGTCAGACCCCATAGCTGACCCTGCTGGGGCAGGAGGTCTGACCTGAGACTTCCTGGGGCCCCTTCCCACCTAAATTACTCTGCAACCCTTGGATCCCAAAATACTCAATTTACACTCAGTGTTCCACCATTACAATTTATAGACATTTGGCTGACCCTGCCTTGTCTCAGATACCCCAACACTCCTTTGAGCCTCCACAAGTTTAAGGCACAGTCATCGTCTTGTTTCAATTCCCACCAAACTAACTACAACCCTGATCTCTGCCCTGTCCCTTGAGCAGAGCTGCCAGTGACCTACTGCACCAGGCTTTTCTAGAGAGATAAAATAATTCTTTCCTAGAATTTCTTCCTTCTAGACACTCTACAGATATTTTGGTTGACAGCAGAGTGTCACATGAAGAAATACAAATATTTTGAATACAATTATTTCCAAATTTTGTGCCCTTCATTAGCTACATGGCAGTGCCATCCCAAACCTCTTACAGCATACTGTAACCAGTCACTTTTTGGATATCTGCAGGTGGCTGGGGAGACATTCTGAGGACAAAATTTATATAGAGAGAACCAGATAATACTGAGAATTCAAAAAGGAAAGGAAAGACCATTGTAACATCAGGAGTAAATCTACAATAAAATTAGTCTCCAGTTAATTTTGAGAGTAGAAGGCACCAACTTTCTTCATGCTGTATTTCCTATAGATCTTTATCAAGACTTTTAATACATATATATCCTTTACAGTACATGCCTTTTATCCTTCATGATACCAGGATGCTCTACAAACAATACAGTGTTCATCTGTTGGCATGCAGCTGCAGAAGGCATAATTCCTTCACAACACAAAAAAATGCATAAGGGCCAAAGTGATTCTAAGAGAAAGTAATATATAAACTTTAGAGAAGAAAGATCCGCACAGAGTAGGAAGAACCTCTCCTTTAAGATCTTCCTTTTACGTGTTGATACACAAAACAAGAAAATTGGGGAGTGAACATGACATTACAATTTATTTTTCTAAATTAAAAAAAAAAAGTACAATATATATATAAAACATTCCAGCACAGCATTCCCGTCTGTCAGCAGCCCGTGAAGCTCACAATGCCCTAGGTGTTCTCAGAAGGGCTGCTGAACAGACTGCGGTGATAGAACAGACCTTCGCGCCGTGAAATCCTGCTGACAGCTAGGAGCTGAATGGTGCAGTTTCTTGTACTCTTAAGATAACACAATTGCTTGGATGCAGCAACATCTTACGCAGTTTATGAGGTAGTGATCAATCTCTGATTGACAATTCTAATTAGCAGCTCTCTTATGTGCAACATTATGGCATTTTATAGCAACTTTCTGTTGCCTATTAAATCTCCACAGCCATCTTATATGAAATAAAGTATTTTATAGATCATTTGATACCCAACGCTGTCAATTATGTTTGTTTATACTGAAACGTTTCATTGGTATTGCAACATGCTGGTTTTGGTATAAAAATTCATATCTATAATACCTAGTGATATCTTCCAAGACCTCAGCATTTCTTCTCTGAAGAGCTACTGGCATTTGAGGCTGGCACAGGAGGACTACTATGTCCTATTATTACTGTTTCCAGAACACAATGTATTTCAGGTATAAGGTTTTGTACATTTAGAGATGAATTTTTTTTCCCCTTCCAACGGAGGTGATTCATAATGGAATACAGTAATCATAAGAAAAATGACATCTGTTTAAAAATATGGTTCTCTCTTACAGTCACGATGACATATCACATTTTACTTGGTTGAAAACACGCTAGAAAATGGTGTTCATTTGAGATGTGTTATGAAATGTCTAAACATATTTTTCATGGAATAACATCTTTCCCAAAAACCCACCACAAACTAGGCAATAATTACACAGCAGGGTCATACCTTAGCATCCCCATTAGAATTTGTAACTAGTAGACCGAGTAGATCCATCAGAAATACAGGAAATAAGCTTGTCTTTTTAGTCATCGAGTTTCTCACCTGTATTGAATATGAGTTTGTTTCAGTGGGGTTTTTTCTCCCTGATATTTCTTTTGGAAAACTAGGCTTTCCATCATACAGAAGGTGATAAATTACTGAGAAAAAACAGTATCTTTTCTTGTCATGTGTGTGGATTGTACCAAAGATCTGTTTTCCCTGGTGTTCTTGGAGGAAAAGACAGTATATAAAATGAAGTTTTCCTCCCCCCTCCCCAGAAATCCCAGAACAGCAATTTGATCTTAAATGTTACCTTAAGCATACTTTAAATTAACCACTGAACACTTCCAAAACTAAATTTAAAGATGAGTGATCAGCAAAAATTTTGTAAGAACGCCGAAAAAGAAAAAAAAATGATTGTAAAGTACAGGTAAGGAGGTCGATGATATATGCACTTGAAATACTAGATATCAGTAGACAGAATGCAAAGCACAGCAGGGCAGTTACAACTAAGTGTGATTCATCTTTTAAATGATAAGGCTTTTCTAATTTTATGAAGTATTTGTCATATCAAATGCTTCCTAGTTCCATGAAAAATTTCTTTGATTTCCTTCCCTCAGGATTTTGATGTACAGTACAGTGTTACCTTCATATAAGGATTAATGCTGGAGTTATAAATAAACCACTCAATATTTAGGACTATTGATGTTGGTAAGTGACACCCTGAAAGTTGAATTCCCTCACTGCACAGTAACTTTACAGTATTGCACAAGACTAGGAGCTATACAGGGAGGACGTTCTCTGTTTTATTCAGAAGGGAGAAGGCCTGAAGTCGCATTGATTTCAAACTTATTTTGCAAGTTACCTTTTAAAAAATATTATAAATCCTCTCTTTAAATTCAGAAAATACTTTTTTTCCTTGGGATATTAGTCAGGAGGTAATATGTATGCATATATCCAATACACAGGCACACATACATATAAAAAATATTATTGGAAAGATTGTATTGCATTGCATTGATAAAAGCAAAGATAAAAATTTGAATAGGAGTTTCAGCATAACCTAGTCTCTCCTACTCATATTGAGGGTGCAGGAGTTAAACCATCCAAGATACCCTTCAGCTTTCCCTGCCTTCCTGTCAGGGCACCCTCCTCCGGCACCCCCGGCACCTCTCGCTTTCTGGCTCAGGGATTTTTCCTTCAGCTGCCAGCCCCAATTGCTATTTGCATTTGCGCTGCCAGGTGCTCTGCATATCTTCTGCTAATGAGGCATTTCTTCCACACTGCTGAAAAACTTTGTCTTTTGTTATCTTGGCAGGCTTCATTCCTGCCCAGCTCTTCCTTTTCACCCTCATCCTCTTCCCCTCCTGCCAAAATGCACCGTCCTTGGACCACTCTTTCTCCAGTTCCATAACGCTGTGGGGTCATGGAGGGCAATTCCTGTGCAGACCGTCTGAATAACCCTGGTCCCCAGACATCAGAGAGGACCTCTCTCTGCTACACGCTCAGAAATGGCATGTTTTAGCTTTAAATTGAGTCTTTCCATGGCTAAACAATAGGTGTTAAACATTTTCATGAAACCTATTAAAGAATAAGAGGCCTTGTTCAAATTTAAACAGGACCCTCTCTCCTGCGCATTAAAAAAACCTAGCCAAATTTGTTTAATGTGTTAAATAGCAGTAATCAGAAATGGAAAAGAATGTTAATACCAAATACCATTTGTACTTGGAGAGGAGGAGGAATCAGCATCACCCATCCTGAAATCATTGTTAAATTTGGTGTCACTAACAGTGCCATAGACAAGGATAAATCTTTCCTCTCATCCGCATTCAAGCGCAGTTTGGATCTCTGCTGTATATTCTGCACTTCTGCTATTCTCTAATGATTTTTGGTAGAGAGATGCATAAAAAATGCAACACAGACCTGTGGTGCAAACTGGAGGATGTAAGTTTATTCCTGCTTTGATGAAGGGAAAATACATCTCTCTCATCTATTCCCCTTGGATCGCACAGGCAGGAAAAGGGAGTTCCATGGTATGCCTTTGGAAAGGAGAGTGCTGTTAGCCCAAGTAACTAAATCCAGTAATAAAGTAAAATAATTTAAAAAAACAACCCACAGTTCTAATAGTTGACTAGAATTGTGTGACATTCCCTGTGTAGCAGAAATACCTTTACAATTCTAAAGGTGTTGAACTCATGGAGTTAGAGTATATATTTTAAATGTATAATATACCTCAGATCTCACCAAAGAATCAAACTTAATAAAAATCTATTGGAAAGCCTTAGGTGTACTTTAAACAACATCCAGTATCTTGAGATCTATATCCAAAACTGAACTTAAATAATGTAGCATGTAAGCAACACTCAACATGCTAAGGATTCCTTTCTTCTATCTTTTTTTTGTATGTATGTACACACACACACAACATGAATCAACTTGTGATATATCTTAATATTTTTCAAATTTTACTCTCCATTTTCTTTCTTAGTGGCTACCTAAAATAAAAGCATTTACATATAATGAACAGTTAAATATAAACATTAATTTTGCATTTAACATTATCTCAGATACCTTATGCCACTTTATAAAAGATTTAAAGCTACTAATTTTTAATTTAGAAGTTCAATTTATATCAAATTTTAGAGCGAATCTTATTTAAAACAGTCTTTCAGTATAGTAGACTTTATCATTTAAAATGACCTATAAAACATACAGACAAAACCTGTTTGTCTTCTGATGTGTCCCCTGTACCATGTCAACTACTGACATGCCCTCAAAAACTGGTTTACCCTTGACAAGGAAATTATTTCAAAATGCACCTTTAATTTTCTTTATCACTTTGTAGATGGGAAATAGCTTAACAGAAAATTCATTTGCCCAAGATTATCTAGATGATTATCTATGAACTCAGAGGTAAAGACGAGGATTGAATATGCATCTTCCAGCTCTTCTTACACCAATGCCTTCCCAACAGATCATGTTATGTCCTATACTATACCACTTAAAAAAAGAAATACTCAGAAGATAAATGGTAGACATGCCAGACAGAAGCCCTGCCTGCTACTTTCTCTAGTTAGAAATGCAAACAAGAATTGACCTGTACCACTTCTGATCTCAAACCAGTTATCAGAGTGCATCTCCTCCAGAAGCCAGGCCAGGGGAACTCGAATCAATGACCGTGGATAAAAGCTTTTCCGATAAACTCTCAATTCATTAAATCAAATGGAGACTTTAAATTAATGAAGATTATAATAAATTATTTCTTAATCCTACTGTATCAATCTATCATACATGGTACTACAACACAACGAGCAGTAACACTAAAAGCTTTATGAAAGTCACCTCATCTACGTTCAGAGCTCAGAGGTGGCTGGCAGTGGGAGAGGCATTACGGTGGAGGATGTAGAGGAGCGACAGGTCACAACTTCTGCTCAAGTGGGAAGGAGGACCTTCATGTTGACATTGTGCTGTGAAAAGTGACACTCACAAACAGATGTCAGCATCCGCAGTGGCTTGCATGCCTTTAGCATTTGCCACAAGCTTCTCCCATACTTTTCCCCACTGTTCAAGCCCTGTGCTTGCAAAAAGCAGTCCAGTGGCAATATCTAAACATGCAGCAGGACCGGCTAGTCTAGTCAGTTGAGGAGTACAACAAAGCCAAGCGAAGAATATCAGATTCAGGTTATGGTACAAGGTTGACAGAGCTATAGATAGGACCAATTCGTTCTGGTTGCTTTGAGGACCATAAGGAACAGGATGTTTCCTCAAATTTAGGGAATATTTACAGGTGTCAGCTATCACTATACTATCGTTATTAACAAGATTGTGAAGCACAGAGCCCCTTTAGTCTGCTGTTGACATCGTAGTTACTTTGAACTCTGTTAGTTTATGATTATTGTAATTATGACTATCATCAGTCCTCAGGGGGGACTTCAACCACCCCAATATCTGTTGGAGAGACAACACGGCACGACATAAGCAATCCAGGAGGTTCCTGGAATGCATTGATGATAACTTCCTTCCCCATGTGATAGAGGAGGCAACGAGAAGAGGTGTTATGCTGGACCTTGTTCCCACCAACAAGGAGGGGCTGGTGGAGAACGTGAAGCTCAAGGGCAGCCTTGGTTGCAGTCACCATGAAATGGTGGAGTTCAAGATCCTTAGGGCTGCAAGGAGGGCGTGCAACAAACTCACTACCCTGGACTTCAGGAGAGCTGACTTTGGCCTCTTCAGGGATCTGCTCAGCAGAGTACCATGGGATAAAGCTCTGGAGGGAAGAGGGGCCCAAGAAAGCTGGTTGATATTCAAGGATCACCTCCTCCAAGCTCAGGAGTGATGCATCCCAACAAAGAGGAAGTCAGGTAAGAACGCCAGGAGACCTGCTTGGATGAACAAGGAACTCCTGGGCAAGCTCAAACACAAAAAGGAAGCCTACAGAGGGTGTAAACAAGCATGGGTAGCCAGGGAAGAATACAGAGAAACTGTCTAGGTAGCCAAGGATCAGGTCAGGAAGGCCAAAGCCCTGATAGAAATAAATCTTGCCACAGATGTCAAGGGCGACAACAAAAAAGCTTTTACAGGTACATTGGTAATAAAAGGAAAACTAGTGAAAATGTGGGCCCTCTCCAGAAGGAAATGGGAGGCCTGGTCACCTGGGATATGGAGAAGGCTGAGGTACTCAATCACTATTTTGCCTCAGTCTTCACCAGCAAGTGCTCAAGCCACACCACCCAAGTCACAGAAGGCAAAGGCGGGAACTGGGAGAATGAAGAACCACCCACTGTAGAAGATCAGGTTCAAGACCATCTAAGGAACCTGAAGGTGCACAAGTCCATGGGACATGATGAGATGCATCTGTGGGTCCCGAGGGAACTGGCAGATGAAGTGGCTCAGCCACCGTCCATCATATTTGAGAAGTCTTGGCAGTCAGGTGAAGTTCCTGCTGACAGGAAAAGGGGAAACATAACCTCCATTTTTTAAAGTGAAAAAAGGAAGACCTGGGGAACTACAGGCCGGTCAGTCTCACCTCTGTGCCCAGCAAGTTCATGAAGTGGATCCTCCTGGAAACTCTGCTGGGGCACATGGGAAATAAGGAGGTGATTGGTGACAGCCAACATGGCTTCACTAAGGGCAAATTGTGCCTGACAAATTTGGTGGCCTTCTGTGACAGGGTTACAGCATTGGTGGGTAAGGGAAGAGCAACTGCTGTCATCTACCTGGATTTGTGGAAAGCATCTGTCACTGTCCCACACATCCTTGTCTCTAAATTGGAGACACATGGATTTGACAGATGGACCACTCAGGGGATAAGGAATTGGCTGGATGGTCACACTCAAAGGGTTGCGGTCAACACCTCGATGTCCAAGCGGAGAGCAGTGATGAGTGGTGTTCCTCAGCGGTTGGTGTTGGGACTGGCACTGATTAACATGCTGGTGACATGGACAGTAGGATCGAGTGCACCCTCAGCAAGTTTGCTGATGACACCAAGCTGTGTGGTGCGGTCAACATGCTGGAGGGAAGGGATGTGCCATCCAGACGGACCTGGACAGGCTGGAGAGGTGGGACCGTGCAAACCTCATGGAGTTCAACAAGGCCAAGTGCAAGGTCCTGCCCATGGGTCAGGGCAATCCCAAGCACAAATACAGACTGGACAAGGAGGGGATTGAGAGCAGCCCTGAGGAGAAGGACTTGGGGTATTAGTGGATGGAAAACTGACTGTGAGCCAGCAATGTGTATTCACAGCCCAGAAAGCCAACCGTGTCCTGGGATGCATCTAGAGAAGTGTGGGCAGCAGGTCAAGGGAGGTGTTTCTCCCCTTCTACTCCACTCTCATGAGACCCACCCCCCCCCCCCTACCTCGCAGTGCTGTGTCCAGCTCTGAGGCACCAACATCAGAACAATGCAGACATGCTCAAGCAGGTCCAGAGCCAGCCATGGAGATGCTCAGGGGGCTGGAGCACCCCCCTGTGAGGACAGGCTGAGAGAGTTAGGGGTGTTCAGCCTGGAGAAGAGAAGGCTCTGGGGAGACCTTAGAGTGGCCTACCAGAACTTAAAGGGGCTACAGGAAAGCTGGGGATGGACTCTTTATCAGGGAGTGTAGAGATAGGATGAGGGGCAACAGTTTTAAGCTGAAAGAGGGTAGATTTACATTAGATCTGAGGAAGAAATTATTTATTGTGAGGCGCTGGCACAGGTTTCCCAGAGAAGCTGTGGCTACCCCCTCCCTGGAAGGGTTCAAGGCCAGGTTGGATGGGGCTTTGAGCAACCTGGGCTAGTGGAAGTTGTCCCTGTCCATGGCAGGGGGGTTGGGACTAGATGGTGTTTAAGGTCCCTTGCAACCCAAATCATTCTATGATTTTTAATTTGGGAAAAAACAATATTAGTTAAATTGTTTTTTTAAAAAAAAAAAGAACAAAAAATCAAAGTAACAGCTGTTTTCAAAGCTTTTGGTATTGGTAAAAGAGGAAGCAGTAACTAAGGAACTTTTATTTTTAAAGAAAACAAGCCTGATCAAAGAAGTACACCTTGAAAACATTCAGGTGTGGCTTGTATTCACTGACTAGCTCAGAACCTGGCTATTTTATTACTATTATACATTTCTGTCTGATGTATTTCTCACTGGTACTTCTGGATTCAGGAGCTTACTTCAACATCGACTGGTAAAATTCAGTGTTCATTTTGATCCATTAAAATGGATCCTCATTATCTAAGACTGTTTCTCTGCTTCACCACCACAAAAGATAGAGCGATAATGTATGACTGGCTACATGGATAACCCTGTCCAAGTGTCTCAGACTGTGGAACCTTCCCCTTGCTGCCTTTGGTTGGAAAGACTAACATGTTCTTATCAGGATGGTGGTCGCTCAGGGCCCTTAGACCCTGTTGACTTTCAGTAACTCCTGGGTACTTCCAATTATTTGTATTTATCTAAGCACGTACAATTTTGCATTAGGACAATGACAGCATTACACAACTCCCTTTCATGCTGAATGATAGGTGCTTAAAAAGAAATAAGTTTTCCTATGATTCTACAATTCCTAGGAAATTTGGTCCAATGAGTCCTCAGAAGATCTTTATTTTATAGTTCATGCTTCATAGGTCAACTGAGCTCTCTATCTACACATCGTATCTGCTCTGAGCTGCAACATCTGAGAGATCTAAAAACAAAAACGAATGAAGAAATGTTTGATTGAGTTGCATTTCACTGCAGACTTTTTTTTATGCACCACAGCACGCTCACAAAAGGCAAATCTGATGGGAACTGCATGAAAGGGCGTTGTCGTAAGTTTTTGAGTCCAGTATTGAAGACTCAAAACTTCAGACAAAAATCCAAAGTTTTGAAGTTCTCCTTGTAATAGTATATTACACTTACACAACCATACAGGCAACTCAAAATATTTTATATTTCTTATAGAAATAAATCTTGCAACATCCCTGTGAGATAGAAACATAGTACAGTCATTTTACAGATGAGGAAACTTAAGCACAGAGCAAAGTCCATGACTATCAAATTGACATTTACTTTCAATACCTAAAATGGACTCTTAGGCATTTAAATGATGACTTAAGTATTCACATTCAGAAATGAGCACCTTACACCAATTCAAAACCAGGAGTTGTCAAATACAAAATACATAAAATACTAAACCTAGTCAACATCTTAGGTTAATTAAAAGACTTATAAATAGACAACAACTACCTGGTAAATTTGCAAACAGCAACCCTAGGGGGAAAGCAGAGGTCTAAATATTAATAGCAGTTCTTTTGCCACTGGACCTAGTATTACTATAAAGAGAAGCAATTATTTTTGGCTTAAGAGTGTGTGGTTGGGATGTTTATTTATCACCTTGGTAAATTAAAAAAAACATAATTCACAAATAGAAGCACAGTAGGAGAGTTAGAAACTACTATTGCCAAAACTTGGTTCATCTTAATAGAAGAAAAAATATGTCTTTTCTACTAAATGAAGTTTTTGTAATTTTCTGTAGCAGGACATTCTTCAAGAAGTTTTTCTATGTGAGGCAGCTTTGTTTTCACTAAACTGAACCCAGGGCATGCATTCCATTTTGAATTTTTTGTGCCTTCAGAGTTTGGTCATGCCATCTTCACCCACCTGCCACTTCCCAAACTTTTCTTCTCTGTGTGCACAGAAGATGGCCCAGACAATACAGAAATCATTCAAATCACTTCACATCTCCAGCACCCGCTCTCCTGCGCGCACCTTGGATCTGCTATGACTTGCACTGCTTCTATCCCCTGCAATAAATTTTAATCAGATACTTTGTACCCAGTTGTACTCTTGTCTGAAACCATCCAAAGTGCTGTTGTTGCTAAGGAAACCACTTCACTGTCATCCTCACACTCAGCTCTGCTGCCTCCTTCCCTCCATCTCCCTCTCCCCATTTTTCCTTGGTTCCAAGGGGCAACTCTGGCACCAAATTATGAGCACCTAGCCATTTACACCCTCTTCCATTGGAGTGCAAACTCACTTGAAACACGTAAGAAATCACTGCAACCAGAATATACGGTATTTAAAGTATTACTGTCCCTGCATGGGCCCATTATGTTTAATTAGTCCCTATGCAGCAAGAGACAAGCCGATCCCAATGGGCTATGAGACTGAGGAAGCGCTCCAACCCACTCTGAAAAAAGGCAAAACTCAGCTCTAGGCTCTTCTTGTAGGAGCTGAAAGAAGAAATATATGGAAGAGAACAGAAACAGGCTGGACATGTGAGTGCTTGAGGTTTTTTTTTTTCCTAAGCAATAAGTTCCAGACCCCCTCACTCTCCTCCGCAGAGCATTCCCCTCCATGCCAGCCCCACTCCAGGAAGAGCTGTTTACTTCTTTCAGAGAAATAAAGTCCCCTGAGCCATTTGACTGCAGAATTGATTTCTGACCCTTTACTTCCTTCCAGTCTCCTAATGTTTAAATTATGCAGCAGACCACAGAAGCAGCTCACGTTTAGGGTTATGTTCTCAAAGCTGCGAGCAGTGCATGCAGAGTACAGCTCCATCACCACAATTGCCTGGGGAAAAAAAAAAAAAGAAAAAGAGTAGGGAATTCAGCTTTTGCCATGTCCCTCCTGTATGTCCAGACCCAGAAGGCAAAAATGTAAGCCAAGCTGTTAACTGAAAAAGGCACAGGGGAAGCACAGTAAGGAAAGAAAGTCAACAGAATTAGAGAGCTTTCTTCAATAGAAGTTGATAAAACAGCATTTGAATAACACCAAGTTTTATTTTGTAGATTTGAGGAAAAAGGGAATACATTCAACATACACAACTCCTTAATGAAAGGGCCCCTTTAACTATCCATTGTGCTTGTCAGTAATGGTAATTTTGACATATATCAGCTTTTTCTACACTCATTACTCTTTTTTCCCCCTCTTGCTTTTGCCTTTTATCACGTTCACCTTTGTATAGTGGGATGTAGAAGAGACAAAAGGCAAAATTCAGAACTAAAGGGCAAGTAACCTCTAATATTATAGAGGCTTCTCTGTGCTTTTGCTTTTCCAAACTAAGCCTCATTGCCATTAGTATTGAGTGTAAGGATCCTGCTGGGTCTGTTGTGGTTGTCCTATTGACTTTCTCTGGATGAATAAGTTCCTGTCAAGAGCACCACTAAATATCCACTTTAGAAAAGCACTTTTAGCCATAAAGAGCACATTTTCCCTTCTTTCCTAGAGTCAGAGCCAGATCTGCAAAGCAAAATGAAAATGCAGTCTTTGGAGACAGATATAATTATAAGTAAATACTTCATAGGCATTAATTAGCAACATTTTTTCACCTGTGTTTTGTATAGGGAGTCAAACATCCCTCAATAGAATTTGCTGGTACTTCTATACTTGCTACTGCCACTTTACAAGTAATAATTACACCAAACACTTGTATCGCACCAAGCTTCAGATGCTTGAATAATATGAATCTAAATTATCTAGTTGTAGACTTTTCTAGTCAAAAGATGCTAAGATACCGATTCAGAACCAGTTGCATGGCAGTTTCTTAGTGTTCGTATGTGGTCAGGAACTGAAGCAGGGGTAGACCCATCGCACAAAATATCCACAAAATTCCAGACTGTTCATTTGGGACTGCAATTATCTGAAAATAATCATTAATAAGAATGAAGCAATGGCTCATCTGCATTCAGCATCCGTGACATAAGATGAAAGTTAAAGAAAAAATCCTACAGAAACAGGACAGCAGAAGAGACAAAAAGTAAAGGTCACTTTATTGGTCTTCAGACTTGTAGAACAGCACAGCAAATGCTCACTAAGGAACATAAGCCATGGGTCTGCATTTGCCAGCAAAGAGAGCAGCCAAATTCTCTGGGCTGTTTATGTCCAAGGCTATGCAGTTTTTAATTGAAGGCTACTGCTCTCATAGACATAGACAATACATTACTGATATCATACAGTAAAGGAGCCTTAGAGAATTTCTTAAACTATTTTTCATACCATAAATTATGGGAGACCTCATCGCCCTCTACAGCTACCTGAAAGGAGGGTGCAGAGAGCTGGGGATGAGTCTCTTTAACCAAGTGACAGGACAAGAGGTAATGGCCTCAAGTTGCTCCGGGGAAGGTTTAGACTGGATATTAGGAAGCATTTCTTTACAGAACGGGTTGTTAGGTGTTGAAATGGGCTGCCCAGGGAGGTGGTGGAGTCCCCATCCCTGGAGATGTTTAAGAGTAAATTTGACTTAGCGCTTAGGGATATGCTGTGGTTGGGAACTATCAGTGTTAGGTCAATGGTTGGACTGGATGATCTTCAAGGTCTTTTCCAAACTAGACGATTCTGTGATTCTGTGAAATTTAGGAACTCTTGACTCACTTGTCAGAGTTCAGCCCTTTTGTTTAGGCAGAAGGCATGAAAGATGTCTGTTCCCTTGCTTTGCTGGGATGATGTTCAGAGTTAGGGCTCCTATACTGGATGCAGAAGAACAGAAATCCCACGGAGAAGCTCATGCATATATTACTAAATATTTACAAAGGTTTTATTCTGGTGAATATTATCATCAGTAAACCTACATGTTATAGAAAGTTCAGAGGCAGATGGAAGAGAAACCTTGATGTATTCATCTGAAAACTAAAATAAATGCTAGAAAGACTGGAATTGTTTTGCAGAAGTCTTGAAATGCACGCCACCAGTGCATCCTTATAGCAGCTATAGGAAGTGCTGGCTGTGAAGGCAGACTGGTACAATAACAACATTTTTCTCAGGCCTGCCACTTATGCCTGTGACTCAGCATCATGACTGTCATCTGACATACAGTTTACTGTTATCATGTACTAGCAAGTGTCCTTAACATCAAGTGGCAGAACTTGTATTTTC
Source organism: Strix uralensis (assembly GCF_047716275.1). NCBI lineage: Eukaryota > Metazoa > Chordata > Aves > Strigiformes > Strigidae > Strix > Strix uralensis. The sequence continues at coordinate 40,536,488 of NC_133977.1, read as the reverse complement.
AATCCTAAACACCTTCAGCTTTGCTTAACCTGGGGTTTGTGAATGCCTAGTTCACCTCATCCTTTAGCTGGGCAGAGGGGAACATCCTTATAACCATCTTAAGATTTTCATCTGAGATGTGGAGTTCACTGTTCGAACATATGAATATGCAGTTAGGAGTCAGAAGCTGTCAGAAAATCACGCAGCTATTCACTGAAAAAAATGAGATGAGAAATATCTTAATATCAGAGCTGTCTTGACATTTCTCTGCATAACCGGATCTGGCTGTGGTCTCCAAGAAATCAATGCACAGAGAGGCCACAAATACCAGCTAATGCCTTGATTCATAAACTTTTATCCGTGCTGGTATGAAAGTCCTATCAAAGTAAATAGGACTATAGTCTCATATACTCAGGTCGCAGGACCAGAAGTCAAGCAGCCTGTTTGAAAGCTCCCTGGGGGTGAGGGCAGGGGTGTCATTTGGAAACCAGCCCTCAACTTATTCCTTCATACAGATTCATGTTGTCCTCATTTTATCTACCCTGGACAGTCTGAACTAGTAAGATTGCTTAGTGCCTTAGTTTTGGTAAGAGTACATATATATTGATCATTACTGGAAAGGTTCCAAAGACATTTTAAACTGACACTTGTTTTGCACTAATTATTATTCACATATTTTGGAAAAAAAGAGTTCCTGGTTCCACCTCCTTACCAAATGCTTTTATTGAATATTGTGAATATGAAGCTTTTATAGGACTAGGTAAATCATTGGAAGATTTTTGTTTTAAGGACTACAGTTCACTCCTTTAGATCTGTTATTTCTGACAAGAGGGAAGAAAGGTTAGAGTAGTGTACAGCATAAATAATTTTCAACTTATGACCTAAAACTTCAGGGTCAAGTCTTTTATGGGTTTAATATTAATCTCTTTAGAGATTAATCTCTTCAGAGATTCAGACTTCAACTGACTTATCGTTTCATTTTAGGGAATGGTTCTTAAAGAAAATGTTTTTTTTTTCCCTTTTGAAAAAATATTGTTCGTTTTAGTTATTTTCTCATGTTTTTGTTGAGGCGTGCCTTGATTATGATTTTCCTGAATACATGGCATGCTTCTGATGAAGAGGGGGACTTGAGAGCTATTTAGTTGGTGACAGGTTGTTAACACTAATTGGGACTACACTGAGAATTATTCTTACAGGTATTATTACAATGGAAATAGAAATAGCCAATAGGACAGACACTTATTTAGTGGACAGATACATTAAATATAACTGTGCTTACAATAATTAATATTTCAGAAACCTGTGAAAGTAAATTGGCAGTAAAGAGCCAGAATTGCAGCTCAAATTTCCAAGTCTCTGCTCCAAAACTAAGCAAGGTCAGGGATGGGATTAATTTCTTCCATTCAGGTTACAGTCTCAGTAGTTGTTTAAAAATTATATGACCATAAAAAAATATGACTGGTGCATGAGAGGAAAGTGGAAGAGTATTGAGAGTACTGTTTATCCCCCAACTGATAAAAATAAGGACCCATTGGAATTTTCTCCAGGCTTGTTGGATGAGTTACATGGTACTGCATTTCCAGGTATTAAGAACTGTTTAAGTGATGGCCCCGTGACCTACTGATGAGGCATATAAGTACATAGGTTATGTATTATACATGTCATTGCTCAATTAAAAACACAGTACTAAGCAAGCTCTTGAAGTCCTGACCCAAGATGGGGGTAACATCAAATCTAGGGGAGGTTCCCTCAGGAAAGCTACTTCTTTGGTATCTAATTCCTCCTCTAAGGCACCGCAAAGGGCAGTTCAGCTTCAGCTCTAAGCTTTTTATTTATTTTTGGACAGTTCTTTATCAGCAGTTGTACAAGAATGGATTATATGTAGAACCTTATAGCGTGGTGTTAAAGATGCAACAGCTAATCACGAAGACAGTATTTCTATACACCAATCAAAAATACTACACTTAAAGAGATAAATATATTGAAAAAATATATTTTGTCAGGAAGAGGTCTGATTTTCTATCAGGTGCCTTTTACCTGTAACCCAGTTTAGTAAGGAGCAGCAGTGGCTGAGTCCAGCAAAGCTCTGGTACAGAACCAAAGCCACCAGATCTTGCAAGAGCAGAAGCCCGTCTGAGAGGAAGGGACTGACTGTGTTAAAGAAAAAACTGCTGCTCTGAAAGAAGCAACTCAGCAGGGGAAAAGGCAAAGTCTCCTCTCTGCTAGGAGGCTAGGCCTGAAAAGTTAATAACTGCTTTAAGTACATAGTGGAAGAATTTTTACCTTTTTTTTTTAAATACAGAGAAGTCAAGTCATCTATATTCTGAAATTATCCTCTACAAATTTTGGGAAACACACACTTGTGTGACTGCTGAAGCAACAATGTGGTTGGCTGTACTGGCCTGGATGTCTCCACACCACTTCCTTCTTGCCGTGTGGAAGGAGCAGGCTGAATAAAAACCCCTACACCCCGTAGGCAGACTTTGCAGCTGATTAGTCAGCCACATGCTTAAGTCTATTAATATATAGCTCTATTGCCATGGCAGCAGGTTAAAGTTAGAAGTAACTAGATTTGAATAATTTAAATATGCTAAAAATACCAACTTCTAGGCTTAAGTGGTTCTATTTGTCACTACACATTGTCATCCATAATGACAATTGCCGCCTATGTTAGAAAGCCTCCCTAGAAAACTCAGTCACTGCATATGCACGTAATTCTGTCTATGTATTCATGCTCTGGAATCTATGTCATATAGTTCCACTTGCTGACACCAAACCCAATAGTTTTGTTCCTCAATATAGTGAATACATGCAGTTTGTTTTCTAACATAAACCAATAACCAGATACCAGAAGGTTGAATAGATTTAGTTTGATTCAGTATGGCCCAGCCAAGTCAGCCTCCTGACAAATCTGAGTGCAATTTCACAGGTTTTTCTTCCTGCATGCTTACAACTACACAAAGACCACAGAAAAAAATTTAATAATTTTAGATTTTAAGTGGTTTTGCAATACAAACATATGGTAAAGCCCTACAAAAGATACAAAGAATACCAAACCATATTGTCTTATCTTAAAATAGTGATTATGCTTGGAAAAAACCAACAAACCACAAAAGTTAACAGCAGGTTTCAGAAAGGTGGTAGAAGAGGTAGTTACCTTACATCAGTTTGCCAAAGAGCAAACCCAGTGTAAGCTAAAATTTTTCCTGTTCCTAAGAACTCCTGACTGAGTGCTCCAGAGCTTCCAAATCAATCCAGTGCCAATCCCAATCAATATAAACCACTCACCTAAGTAAAATCATTCAGGTGCATTAGTGTTTCCTGGACTACCTGTTTGACAGCAGTGGGAAAGAGACATGGCTCACAGTTAACAAAAAAACTCAAAAAGAATTTCTATCTGGATCTGTATTTAGCACAGATGCAGTATTCAAGATCTTGGCTTGTCGTATTCATTTCTTAATTAAAAAACTAACAGGGAACATTAAACATCTCCCCATTTCATCTTTCAATATGCAAATTATAGATACAAGCCTACTAGTAGCAGCCTACTGAAAGATGTGGCTGTATGCCATGCAGGTGCAAGGAAAGAGATAATTTTAACATCAAGTGATTACAATTACAAATTTACCTATCAGTAACCCAGTTGGGAAGCTGGTCTAATGGACACTGGATTGAAGATTTTGAAAGAGAAGTAAAGAGAAAGGAATGTGTTGCATAATACAGAAGAATATATGGTTAGTGCTATAATTTAATATACTTTGGGAATGGACAATATTTTTCACCTTCTAGGGAATGAAAAGACTGCTTTTTTCTTGTTTCTGTGCCAAATCTATAGAGATTAAAACATTTTCATTTGCAATTTACAAGTGATTCCCCATCCATCTGGTCCAACTCTTTCCTGCTGGTCAGACCATAAAGCTATGGATAGACATAACTGCATTTATTTAAACTGTAATAACAAATCCAACTCTTGCACAGTGATTTTCTCCCTGTACACCAGTAGAATGGATTATGTGCTACTTGGACCACACTAGCTCTAGGTCCATGCATGTGAAGGTGGCCTTGCATGAGATGGGGAAAACCTTTTGTGCACAAAAATGTAGGGAAAACGCTTTCATCTGCAGTACCTTCTCTTCCAGGACCCCCCAAAGATGGTAATAGCCCAATATGACTAAAGAGAAGGGTGTGACTCAGTCCCCACTTCTGGCTCTATGGTCACTCCTAAGATGGCAAACAAGAGCCATGCAGCCTGTGACATATTGCCTCAAAGGAGGCTCTCCTCCACCCGACATCTTGGGCAGCTCAGTGCAAGTGGGAAAGCAAATGTGTTGTTGATTTTATTTTTCTGGAGGGAGATAAAGGAATGAGGCAGCATTATGGCTTTGATGAAGCAGAGGCACCCTCAGCCAAGGGTCAGTACAGATGCAGATGTATCTACACATCTCTCCCAGATCCCCAGGGAGAGAGCAATCCTATTTTGGTGGGGTAACAGCAAGGACTGAATGGCCCATGATGAAGTGACTGCTTTGCCTTTGCTGGGCTGCCCGCGGTGCAGTTGTGGGTGGGAGGCAGCAGAACTGTGGTCCTGGCAGGACAAAGACCCTTTTTGGGCATAAAAAAAAAAGCAGGGCAGCTCATTCCCAGAGATGGAACAAAGAGTGCTGAATTTTCCAAAAATTATATCGCTGTGCACAACAGGAACAGGAGGCTAATCAGCAAATAGGGCTGCGGCAAGGAGCTTCTGGGAGGGATTTTAAAGAGAAAGAGAAGAGCCAGCTAAGCTTACAGAACAAGCTGATACTGATAGCTGTGTGAAATGCAGATACAGGGAGCCAGAAATGTTTTAAATTTGAGCTGCTGTTGCAACCGCAGATTTCCAGCACTGCTTCATTTGCTGCCCCCACTAGATTGCCACTCAGTTTCTGTTAGATTATACTGTGCTGGGAGATCCTTCTCCTGGGATCATTAGGCATATCTCAATTTAGTTTTCCAATAAAAATCTGAGAGTTACAATTTAGTGGCACAGCTGCAGTTATTGAAATAGCTCTGGCTCCACTGGCTGAGGGCTCCAAGGTGGGGAAGGAAAGGGAGAGGAACAGCTGCAGCACAGAGGAGCTGGTTGGGGACAGACATAGGAAAGGCACAGGAAGGACAAGGAGGCTTCACATCAGCAGAAACATCCAGGAGAAGGGGAGGTGATGCATGTCAGAAGAGACATTATTTCACTGTGTTCCTATTTCATACTTTAATGAATTAAGAAATCTTGTTCAGACCAGGACCAGAGTTCACCTCCCTGTTCCATCCTGCTGTGTGACCCATTCACAGTCCTCCCCACATGTGCTGGCTATTACCCACATATAACCAACAGCTTGAGTATCTTATGAAAAAAAGAAGAAAAACTAAGACACTCACTTCATGGAGTAATTATATAGCATAGCACCACACAGAACAGGATGTCATGCTTGCTGAACTCGTAGGACAGCTTTCCATACTCTGTATATGCTGACCCATGTGTCAATTGTGTTTTTCATGCAGCCAGTTTAAACATCTAAACTTATGCTTCTTTGCTAATATTAGTGGAGAGATATGACCAAACTGTAGATGGATTTGCTTATCAAAACAGCTCTTGAAAGAAACCATTAGTACTCACAGCTTCCATACTTTGAATTTGCACCCCTAGGTCTTTTGGCTTTATATATTCACAAAAGCAAGAAAATGAAGGAAAGAGAATAAGAATTGTTGGCTGAAAATCTGAAGGCAGAAGATATAAACATTCACAGAACAAATATGTTCATAATTCCAAACGAACAGAAAAAGGAAAATGTATATTAAAAGGAAATGTCAGCAAATTTGGAGGAATAGTCAAGATAGTCCCTGGTGTTAAAAAGCAAAGCAAACCAAAAAATACAACTCTAAAAGTACAGTACAGCTGGTGTTAAAGGACAGCCTATATCAACGAAGGGCACAATATCAAATAATCCTGATGCAGGGAAAATGGAAGAAATCAAGAGATAGATTCATGACCTCTAACAATCCAGATAAAAGCAAATTGTATTTAAAGAGGAATTGTGATGAAAGTGGAAATACAATTAAGGACAAGCGTAAAAGAACAGCACAAGTATGTGTGGTGGTTTGACCTTGGCTAAATGCCAGGTACCCACCAAGTCGCTCTATCACTTCCCCCCCCTTCCCCTTTTTTTCTCAACAGGGCAAAGAGGAAAGAAAATAAGATAGGAAAACAAAACAACCTTTGTGGCTAAAACAACAGCAGTTTTAATATAAGCAAAGCAAAGCAAAGGTCCACGCGCGGAAGCAAAAAAAAGAAAACAGATTTATTCTCTACTTCCCATGAACAGGCGATGTCGGGCCTTCTCAGGAAGCAGGGCTCCAATACGCGTAGTGGTTGCCTCGGAGGACCAAGGGTGACCCCATCCCCTTCCTCCTTTCTCCCAGCTTTATACTGAGCAGACGTCATATGGTATGGAATATCCCTTTGGTCAGTTCGGGTCAGCTGTCCTGGTTGTGTCCCCTCCCAAGATCTTGCCCACCCCATCCCACTGTGGGGGGGGAAATGTCAGAAAGAGCCTTGGTGCTGTGTAAGCACTACTCAGCAGTAGCCACAACACCAGTGTGCTATCGACACCCTGCCAGATCCCAACATAAAACACAGCACCATGAGGGCTGCTACAGAGGAAAAACCAATTCTGGCTCAGCCAGACCCGGTACAGTATGTAACATAGAATTGAAAAGGCAGAGGCACAAAGCAAGTTATAACCAGCTGTTAGTGTGAATGAAAACAAGAAAAGTTCTAGAAATGCATCAGCCATAACAGAAGATAAAGAACCACCAAGTTCCCTTATTTTACTCAAACAATGGCAAACACAGAAAACCTCAAGTATCCAAAGCATGCCTTGTTTCAGTTTTCACTAAGGTTAATTATAGCCAGATACTCAAACAATTAATTTTAACTGGAAGATGAAAGCATAGTACAGAAATATGAAAAGGACAGGTTGAAGAATATTTAAGTTAGACACAGTCAAGTTTTAGGGACAAATGAAATGCACTTTCAAGTACTCAAGGAATTAACTTAAGCCATCTAAGAACCATTAGCAATTATCTTTGAGAACTCAGAGGACAGGGAAATCCTGGGGGACCAGGGAAGGGCAAAGAGAGCGTCAACTCTTAGAAGGAAAGGCAGAAGGAAGGTCCAAAGATTTAAAAATCAGTCAACCTTGCTTTTATACTTGAAAGTGTATTAGAACAGTGCTTAAAATGATGAGACAAAAATGTGAGCATAGACTGTATGAATGTCTTGAGAACAAATTAACCCAGTCACTAAAAAGAGGTATTCCTGACACTGATGAGCACATGGAAAGTTGCAGACATACTCCAGTAAGGTTTCTGATATCTAGATTACCCCTCCTAAGTTTCATAAGTAAACTCAAGAAACATGGCCTAAATTATGAAGCATATAGACAGTTTAAAAATAGCACTTAGAGCTCTTGCATTTGATCATCCAATAAAGTAGGAAGATGTTTCCAGGGACCTTCCACAGGGGGCCTTTCCCAGACTTTGTTTTGTATTTTCATTTGGGGTGGTGGAACTGACTGCACTTCATAGGTCTGAGAGATAATGCATTCTTTAACAAGAGATGCATGTTTTCACAAATACAGCTGTTTGTGCGGTCCCAAAGTAGTAAGAAGATAATAGAGAAGCATTTTGTTAGAGGACTGGGAGCTGTTATTTTAAGTTGGAGACATTTTGGTAAAGATTGTCTTGCATGAAATGCTGTAGTAGCTACCATGCTCAGCAAGTCTCAGGTTGTTTCCTGCTTCTGAAAGAAATCTTGTAGCAGAACCAAGCGCTCAAGTGACAGTGTTGAAGACAGATATAAGGAGATGAGGATTTATCAGCTGAGATAAGGGGCTTTGGCTTCCTCATTAGTTATAGTCACTGTGGTTGAGCAATGCACACCTTCCTCCTCCAGACTTGGGGGGACAAAGCTAGCTACAAATTGCTGGGAATGCTGCATTTATCATGAGCTCCAATTCACTTCCAATCTAAGAACCAGCAGTACAGTTGTATTTATACCTTACTCGGGGGAAAAAAAGTATTAATAGTCATAACAAAGAAACAGACATTCTGCAGCAGTTGGATCCAAACCCTATTTCAGGCTTTGGGGATTGAAGAAGCTTGTAGTCCCCATCTTAACTGAAGAAGCAGTGCAACACTACAAATACAGGAATATCTTTTCCTGACAATCAGCCAACCATAACAACAAGGTAGCCCAGCTGAGAAGCAGACCATGTTATCTAGGTGGTGTGTTTGCCTAGTACAGCAACATTGCTCTTGGTACTCAAAGCACATCTTGCTCAAGACTATGGAAATCAGAAAGTGTTTTATCCTTTTTGTTAGATTTCCTTCATCTTCTGTAGAAACAGCTAAGGAACATGGTTTCATGAGGGAGAGCAAGGTGCCTCAAAATCTTAAACAAGTTTGAAAGGAAGTCACAACAATTAAAGGAAGACCAACTAGTCAGTGACAGAAAAAAGTACAGCAGACAAGCTCTACAACTGTCTTTCCTTGGGAAAAGAAACCTCTATACGATTGCTGCTTTTGTAAAAAGAAATAAATACCGCTGAACCTTGAATGGCTCAATATCAGATATTTCCCTCTGCTTCTACTATTAAAAACAGACTACACACCCCTTCCTAGGGTCTCACAAATACTTTTATGCATATTATGGCTTGACCCAGAAGAATATTAATTCAAGGAATACATGCCTTGACAGCAGAACTGAAGAGAAAACTAAGCATGATACAGTAAACTTAAGCTGCTGATATGATAGTTGCATATTAATCAAAACAAAAAGTTGCTGAGGTCTTGCATATGGAGCTAAATTAAATTCACATAGTGGGACATGAAAAACAGTGTGAAAGGAGTGCTTCCTCACTTGTGCTCTTCCACATGCTTTGGCTCTAAGGCTGAGGACCAGGAATGAAGCAACAGCGCAACCAACCAAAAAAAGAATGGGTAAGATTAAGGCTATTACTTTTCTACCTGCAGACTTCTTAGCAAGCCAATGGGGGTACAAGCACATGGTATTTGGAAAGAGAACAGCAAGGGAGAAATCAGGCTTGTACTTCTTTGCTTCTCTGGAAGTATTTTCTGCAAGTTTTTTTCTTCATGTGGAATTATGTTAATCTTCCCAAGTCTGGCTGAATTATGAGGATATTTAGCATGAATGCTCTTGTCTTAAAAAGACTGATGGATTGAGAGGTTAAACTTTAACAAGCTGTGTTTTCTAGAAACTCATATGATTTCTGACTCCAAAGAAAAATAATTATTTCCCTAAAATGCTCTATTTTTACGTCATAGGTGTTACTCCCCACACCTACGATTTGGTCACTACGGGACCTTTCAACCTTAGTGAGACCAGACTTCTAATGTAAGAGATGAGCAGAGTTGTCCCCCACTTCACAAATATTGCAACACTAATACAAAGCAGCAAGACAGGTCACCATACTTTTTTGTTCAAGTAATATAGTGTTTCAAAGTTGTGTCCCCCAGACATTGTCTACACAAACACACACGAACAGATCCCACTGTGCACTGAGACTTGAATCTATAATACAGCATTAAAAGGTATATTTTTCCTTCAAGGTCCATTTATAATTCCCACCAAAACGTGGGAGCTGTGCAAACCCATTAAGAAAGAGGTGAATATACTTCCTTCCTGAGCATAGTCTTGAATTACCAGAAGAGCTACAGAGATCTGACAACTAAAAGAAAACCTTGAAAAATCTATATTTCTAATGGAGATACATCTGCTTCTCTCACTCCAGCAGTGCTACAGCAGTGTGCTACGCTCACCTCTGCTGCCATCATTATACAGATATACTCTCTATGGTAAAAGTGCTAATGATATTTAAAAATCCATTTCCAAAATCAGCCCTTTCTGCATCTCCCTCCCCATCTGTATCTGTTTACTTGGCTGAAAATCTATCTGCAGTACTCATTTTTCTGTAGATAAGTCATGTAGACGTTTATTCAAGGACCAGAGACCTTCAGCTTGTTCCAAATCTATGTATTTGTCATTTCCAAAGCATTTTCTTGCTTTCTATTATAAGCAATAGTCACAATGAAACATTAAGGAAAACAGGAAAATAAAAATCAACTAACAGCTACTTATTCCCCCCATCCACCTGCCCAGGAGGCAGACAGGAGCTCTCACTTGTAGCTTTCCATAGACTCAAAGATGTTCTTAAAAGCACTTTGTGGTGGCCTTTCTCTCCTCCAAGACTACAGATCTCTCAACAAAGCTGGGATTTGATCCTCCTCAAACAGACCTTTAAAGTCCAGTGATGTCAAGCACCTGCTGAAACAAGCATGTGCACTCAGTGGGACTGGTGATTTGTCCTTCACAGATAATATGGGAAGAAGCACATTGAAGTTACTTTATACATAAGGAGCATATGATTACACTGGAGTTCATATGTGTGAGAAATTAAATTTATCAAAACCAGCTCCCTATTTGTCTTTAAGGATGTAATGAACTAATTCCTCCTCCTGCACAATTTCATCGCATAGACTGGAACAAGCATAGATTGAAGCAAACTCAGAATTACTTGTAATTTTGTCCTACTTATAGAAAAATTATTTTCTGGACTAGCTCTGAGAAATCCCAGTTCTTTTCCACCTGTGTTACCCACTGATGTGTTCATGTTTTTTTGTCTCTGTACCTCATTCCTTTACATGTAAGGGAAGGGTAATAATTTCTAATTTGAGTATTGCCAGATCAATTTGCATTAAAAACAGCTGTATACACTAGATGGATAGTAATTTCCAAAAATGCTAAAGACAATCTGGTGCCAATCTCCTATCACTCAGTGAAGCTTCCCACTGTACCACTAGGAATCTTCCCTTCCCCCACTAAATGGGAGTAACAACTAATCCCTAGGAAATTCCTAACACACAGCAACTCTTATTTTCAACACCTCACTGTCATTTACAGATAACTTCCAAAATTAACCCATTGCACAAAGCATGTTCACTTACAGATAGAAGATTGTTTTAAACACACCAGGTGGTGATGGTACTCATTTAGTAACCAGAGAGGTTTGTGACCGTCAACCCCAGGGACACCTTTGTTGTACAGCTGCCATAAGGATGGCTGGTAGCGGTTTCTGCCCTTTTGAAATATAGATTCTTTAGGTTCATCTGAGATGTCTAGATAGAGATGCCCAGAAATCCTTTGCTTGTCCTCCACCATACACAAATCAACCCTTTAGCACGTTCTCACTGTCACTGAGGAGTGTCTGACTAACTGTTTGCCTGCTTTAAAATTGATTTTTATATCTTGGGAAATTTAAAAGCCCCAACAGTACAGGATTGATTACATACTTACACCACACCACAGATGCATTGGACATACCATGCTTGACTTACCACACATATGAGCACATGCTTCTCTCCAGAAACTGAGAGAAAGAAATGCAACAGCTTCACCTTGCTACAAATACATCCCAAGTACACTCCTGTCAGCAGCACTCAGCTGCCTGAATTTCTGCAGCCCCTACCGGTCTGAGGAGTCTGCCTTGCTCTTGCCACCAATGGATGCAACACCTGCAGTGGCAGAGCTGGCTCATGATAGTTTTAGATTTCATCCTAAACTAGTCCACTGGACTCAACTGCTAAAGGAAGAAGTGTTATCACAGGCGACTAGACACAGCAAGTTGACTACAGACAGGCATTTTCCACTGAAAAATATCTTCCAAGAAAAAAAAACACCTGTGCCTGGGGTTTCAAGCCTTCTCAACAAAATTCAACACACCACCATCACCTCTGGGTAGAACAAAGACCACGCAGGAAAGCAAGCCTTCGTGAAGAAATGAGTGAAGCAAGGTGTTTTAAATACCTCACTTAATTCACCATCCCTTTTTCCTCAACTGTGCTTGCCTTTCACCACCACACCCACTCAAGAGGGGTTCCTGTCTTGTGGCTCTTCCAGAGCAGGTTATCTGTGGCTGCGTGTAGCTGTGCATATCAGGGCACACAAGCCTCATGTTGTATTTTTTTTGCTGGTTCACAGCATCACAACAAATGGCTTTTTTAGGGGAGAGCAGAAAAGGGTGGAGGGTGCTGGAGCCTCAGAGAATCATTCACAATTATTGCACAGGAGAAACTAAGAGTTTACTAAAACAAATTCTGGTAGCAACAGCAGACTATAAACTAGCCTGTTCGCAACTCTGCTTGGGTTGATGAGCAAGAAAAATCTGTACATAACATCAGGAGAGAGCAGGACTTGGCTTTCTAGACAGCCCTCTTTTGCAATGCAGAATTTCAACTTTTTGATTATACCTCATGGCTTAAGGATGAACTTTGTTCTAAACTATTAATCCATGGCAATGGGCTAAGGAGGTGATCCTTCTAATGGAAAACTGATTACACAGCAAAGTTTGGTGCAGAACTGAAATATTGTGGATATTAAATGGCTCTTAAGCAAGGAAAAATGGTTAGTCATTGAAAGGTCTAACTAAGTTCTGATTTGAAATAAAAGGTCAATGTTTTTAAAAAAATAACTTCAGCTTCATTGAAATACTGTTTTGACAAATGTCTTTGAGGGTATGGGGTTGTTTTAGAGGTTTAAAATACAGAAAGGAAAATTAGAAGTCAAAATCTTTTTCAAAGCATTTTAATCAAAGCACTGAAAATATAGCTTTCCCACCTTTTCTTAACATTGGCTTCATAATAATTATGAAACAACTATATTCAAACATGCAGGTTGTCAAATCTGAATTTTGTGAGAGATTCCATGGAGAAACCTTCACACTACTGTTTTTAATCATTTTATTGGCTTTTACTGTATTTGAAGGCTTTTTCGATGTTAAGCCCTACTTTCCAGCAGCATTCAAGGCCAATGCTGAGGTCTATGTGCCTGTACTTGGGCCACTTTTCTGTTCTGACCTGTTACCTGAGATAATTCCACTTTTCCAGGCTGACTCAGACACCCTTCCTCTCCATTACACCTTAAGTAGTTACCTTAACTAAACCTGGTATTGCTGCCTGTCAGATGCCCCTGACAACAGCCATTAGCACAGTTCAATGAAACACTGCATTGAGTATATAGAGTTTCCTTCCTGATCAGAGGTGCACAAGAAAACTTAGTTTTGTGTCAGGTGAAAAACCCACTCCACTTAGTGACTGAACCAAAGGAGCTCAGTTTTCATCCATTTTATGTCTCACCCAGCCACCAGTGAAATGCAAAAACCTGCCATCTAAGAACAGAAACAGGTTATACCTGTGGTGAACCTGCTTTGCCCACATGTAAACATCCAGCAGAGCCAGATTTGCACACTCAGTATCGTTTAATTCATAAGACACTCCAGTTCAAGGCAAAGTAGATTAATAGAGAAGGTGGAGAGAAAGTGAAAAGCAGAAGAAAATAACAAATGTCGCTGGATATAATCTGGAAAGTGGACAAGATTGAAGAAGGGCTTCTCTCAGATACTCATTCAATAAAGGTAAATATAACAACTATCCCAAAATGTAAACACCACATAGGACAGTAGCAAACATTTACATCTTAATGTTATTCAGTATAGATTCATATTGTCCAACGCAGAGGGAACAACACTCAGGCTCGTGATGAACAGATTTTAATGCTTTCGCTAGAAAAGGCCATAAAATAATAAAAAAATATGTACAAGCACATTCACACTCTGGAAGCCAGGAGATGAGCAACATGGCAAGGCAACTTCGCGACCTAAGAGCCAGATGTTCAATGTGTTTCATTTACTACAGGTTACAGAGACCAGCAATGTCATCCAAAATACAACCTCACACCTGATAGTGGTTTGACATACTAAAGGTATTTAACATTTGTCATTAAATTGATTATCTCAGTGGAAACCAGCTAAGCAATTGTAACTGCTAGTAACTTTTGAGAATTACTGCATACCACAGATACATAAGTATTTTTCTCTAGGTAACACAAAGAAAGGGAAACTAAAATTCCACAACCTATCAGCAGCTAAAAGAAGAGAGACTCTAAAACTCTCTTCATTAAGAGGGACAGATGAAGAAAAGAGACAAGAGTGGGATGCACCCACTGGTCATTGCAGGAAAGTGAGCAAAATATGTTCATTTGTGTACAGGCACTGAAGAATGAGTAACAGTATCCTTCAAAGAAGGCAAACAGCTTTCATTTTGTGTGAGAAGGTCTGGTATGGCCAACAATGGTAACAGATTAAATGGCTGCATCTAAGGACACTTTCCATCTAAATAAATGTACTCTCAAAGAAGTGTCAACATATATTTCAGTTGAACTTGTTGGTCCTGTGATATATCAAATGAACTGAGGGTAATGAACTTGGCTAATGGTTTGGTAAGTGCTTCAAATTGTGTTCATTGTTGCTATTGCTAAGCTTGGATGCAAGAAGAGCAACCATGCTGCTTTATCTGGGGGAATTTGAGGGCAAGTGGAACCAAGGCACTTAATGAATGCCAGTAAAACATCTTTCCCAAACAACTCTGAAAATCCACATGAATGCCAGAACTCCACTTGAGGTTTTTTTTGCATTAAAACAGAGCCTAGGACTTAAGGTGTCATGAACTCTGCTCTTTGGATTGAAAAAGCCCTGAAACAGGGTCTAGGGGAATGAGGAGAACATGTCCACCACAACACTGCTACCAGACTTGGTGCTCAGTGCTTCAGAGAAGCAGAGACCACACACCTTTTTGCAGACAAATAGGACTGCCAAGAAGATTACTTGTTTCTGCAACTTCAGAGACACTCTGCCTAATAGCTGTCAGTGTAGGTGAAAATGCCTTCTGGGGATGAGAAATCACTTCTGTTGCAGTGCTTTTCCTCCTATTTCTGCCACCCCCATACAAGACACATGTGGCCCCCTGAACATGGGATTTGGGAAACACAACCTGAAGTGAACACTTTCCACATTCACTTTTTCACCTGAGCTCACTAAATTGTGACTAATGACTCCAATACAACACTGCAGATCTTAAGCCATGAACAAAATGAGAAAACCCTCACTTTACTTGCCTAGCCAATATATTTCAGACTCCTGCATAATCAGTGTTATACCTGGCTGTTGCCCAGGAGCCCTCTCAGAAAGGCTATACATTTCTGAAATCTCCTCTGCAACCACCAGTTAAAATGGGAAGTTTCAAACTGAGAAATAGTCAGTGTGGGTTTTATGATTTTTTTAAAAAGCATATTTACCTCCTACCATTAAACAGATAATATCTTGGTAAAAATAGACTCAAGTTACGGCCAATACTGTTCTTAAGCTTTCAGGAACCTTACAAAAGTCAAGGGGGGGAAACACTTAGTAAAAGGAAAAAAGATAAGAACTCATTTTTACATTCACCCTCACATATGGGGAAAAAGTATTATACACCTTAATCATTGGCACACACACCTATATACTTAGTTACTTTTCTTAATCATAGATCTCAAAGCCACACTGGAGCAGGGAGAGTCACTCACATTTTCAAAAAGACAGTAGATCCTCCTATATAGCTTGGAAGGAGAAATACTCATATTGTATGGATAGTAACATACAGTGAACATGATCCACTGCCCCTTTATTGAGATAATACCTACCAGATTTTGTTATTGACTTTCCATTGAAGTCCCAACACTAAGCTGTCAAGGAATTGTTTATTTTTGGACCACACAAGTCAAAGGGTCATCATCCACCACAAAATACTTGGACAAAAAATGCTTAGAGAAATGAAATAAATGTGAATTTTGCACTCTTACATGAATATAAATTTTACCTAGCAATAAATAGGAAACTTAGTCTACTATTGGCTACAATTTCCTGAAAATAATTTGAGATGAATATATGCTGCAATTCAATCACATATGGAGCTTGGGCACCTCACAGAAGTTCTTCAACAGTGTTTCTTCAGGTCTTGCTTTATGATGTATGACATTAACACAGCTCTTGATATGAAAAAGCTTTTAGCCTTTCATGCCATTTCACACATATAGATTGCCATGTCGTGTTATAGCTTGTGTATTCTCTCATTTGGAGGTTATGAGACATCAACATTCCCTGTGGCTAAGTGCTTGTAATTAAGTACAATGTTGAAGAAGCTAATTAAAAAAATGTTTTGATGATAGCTGCATAATACTTAATAACCTTCATAGCAGAACAACTGTGCAGAAAATACTGCACATGCCACAAAGATGATGAGGGGGCTGAAGCACTTCTACGAGGACAGGCTGAGACCTGGGGTTGTTCAGCCTGGAGAAGAGAAGGCTTCAGGGAGACCTTATAGCAGCCTCCCAGTACTTCAAGGGTACTTACAGGAAAGATGGAGAGGGACCCTTTATGAGGGAGTGTAGGGATAGGATGAGGGGTAATGGCTTTAAACTGGCAGAGGGTAGATTTAGATTAGCTGTAAGGAAGAAATTCTTCCTTGTGAAGGTGGTGAGACACTGGCACAGGTTGCCCAGAGAAGCTGTGGCTGCCCCCTCCCTGGAAGGGTTCAAGGCCAGGTTGGACAGGGCTTTGGGCAACCTGGGCTAGTGGAAGGTGTCCCTGTCCATGGCAGGGGGGTTGGAACTGGGTGATCTTTAAGGTCGCTTCGAACCCAAACCATACTATGATTTTTATGAGCATTATATTAATACCATGTTCGCATGTCTGCAGGCACTAAGGACCAGGGGAGACAGGTGTTAGCTTGGGTGGCTTTTGGGCTAATGACAGGGGCTAGGTGTCACCATCCAACCTGTCCCCAGGACCTGGGCACAGGGGAACACTGCTCTGCACCACTGCCTTCTGTAAGTACAGGTACCACTGCTGAGGCATTATTTTAAATGCATGTATACCCTTATAGTAAACTCAGGCTTGGACATCTTGGGTGGAAAAGTTACAGAAAAGCAGATACCCCGTAAGCAGATTTTTGCCTATCTCCTGCATGATCGGACTGTTTTGGGGCTGCATGTATATTCTCCCCTTTGTTCTATAGGGGACCTCAGGGCAGAGTTTGGGATTTCTGGATTCCACTCTGGGGCCAGGAACTAAGATGTAGAGGACACAGCATTCATAGTGACCATTTTCATACTTGAACTAGCTCATAGATCCCAGATTTAGCTATTTTCTTTTGTACCAAATCATCACTCCAACAGTTACTGGGATGCCACAGCTCGCTGAAGTCACGAACGGTCTCATAACACAAATCACTCCTTTTCATGCCTCAACAGCACAATCAGTTTTCACAAGCCACAAAAGTCAAAAACAGATCACTGTAAGGGACAAATTGCAAACAAATATTTCAACTTCATATGCACATGGAAAAAAGGGGACAAAGCAAAATCAATAGCAATATGCTTACTAATATGTGTCTTAGCCACAGGCTGCAGCATGGAATGCAATATACATAAGGCAAACATTTTCAATGCAACACAGTTCAATAAAATGATAGATATTCTAAAAATAAAGTGTCCCCAAAGAAACAGAAAACATAATATCTGCCCTAAAAAAAGAAAATCCTTGTAGTCTCAACATCAGTATACAATGATATATGCCTTCAAGGCTAACTTTGTAACAAAAAAAACCCTTTTTGAAAAAAAAAAAGCAATGTTTCTCATATATTGCAGTCCTGCAGATAGGCCATGCACCCCAGAGCCGCTCACTAGAAGGTGGTGATCAGTAATGCTTGCATGGAAATGTACTTCTGGAGGGGGCTGCATTCAGAGCTGTGTTAGCCAGAAAGCTCAGTAACCTCCCGTGGCCATAAGCCACAGGGAGGAGAGAGTAGATCTGAACAGAGTCCTACGGGCTCCCACATTGTGGCAATGAGCTTTCAAAGTGGAATACTGTCTTCCTCACAGCACAATATCTTCCAAGAGTAAACAACGTGAGCATAAAGCAAAAATTAACACTTTAAAAAGTAGAATTTCCATTTCCAAGAACTTTGAAAGGTCCTTGTTCCTCCTGCACTTATCACCTCTCTTCACTGTCACCATGGGACTCATTTCATACAACATTGCCAATGCTTCATCTGATTGCTGTATGGAAAGAAAGCACAAATCAATCCTCACTGTCTGTTTGGTAATCATCTGATTTTTAAAGCAATCCCCCAGTGAATGTGATTTGTAGGGGAGAATCTGAATTTGACAGCTGTGTCTCAAAATACTGCACATAAATTAAAAACATATCCTGGACTTCTCAAAGAAAATCTTCAAAACACTTAGCTGAACTTGTTGCATCAGAACAGACCAACTCCTTTATCAAGTATCTTCATATCCAAAAGTGATTATCATTATTCCAGCCAATTGACAAGAGCCAGAAACTGGGAGGATGACAAACTTTTTACATTTTTGTCTATACTGAGGAGCATCGAAATATTGATTTGTAGTCCAGTTAAATGTAGGTGCTAAGGATTTGGTCTAATTGCTCCTTTTTTCATCTTGCCAGGTTTTTTGCTTTAATCCTGTCACCAGAGTGACTTCCACAACTAATTATAACTTGCAGAACCAAGAAAAAAACTAAAATAAGGCCAAGGTTTCTTGAACAGTCTTAAGTCCTTAATAAAAAGGAAAAATCATATAGGAAAACAAAAGTTCTCCAACAAAAAAAGAGGGTTGATTCTTCATATGACTTTTGATAAAATAAGTATTTTGTGGCTGCCAGATTCTTATTGGAAAAGAATATATTTTTGGATGGCAAAAGTTTCATGAACCTTGAATGACTGAGTACCATTTTTCATTATGTTAATTTAAGTGGTAAAAGGGTTTCCTGACTGACACTAATTGATGGTCCCTCCTGGGGCTTAATTGACATGAGTTTGTCTCTATAAACCTGCACTGTTAATCAGCTCCTTACCCACTTTGAAAAATGTTTACAGCTGAATTGTCAGTGGGGGTTACAGACAGACAACATCGATTCTAAGTGAGGGTACTTTTGAGCACTCTAGTTGTGGTATTTCATTAAACTGATATTTTCTTAATCTTGCTCTAAAGTAGAAAGATAGTGTCTTGGATTCATTTACTGCTGGAATTAATTTTTTGTTGTTTTGTAAGCATTTCGTTTAGATGTTAAGTGTTTCCTTTTATCTATTGCAAATCAGTAGGCTTAGATAACTAGATGTTAAATACTGTTTGAAAACATATAGAATTATCTAAGATATCAAGCCATCCTATTCCTCAAAGAGAGAGCCATCCTTTGATTGTTACACCCACAGTATTCCTGTAGTGATACCATATTTAAGAAATGCAAGGAAAAAATTATGTTATGTTCTAGTAATTGGACAAATACCCTTTCTTCCCATACAGAACCAGCACTGAATATTTTCTGAAGTTTGTCAGCTATGAAGCTACATCAGTATTGAATTACCCCAACAATTCTGCCCCTTGGTCCAAGATCTGTTTTGAATTAGAAAGTCCTTTTAAAAAACAGTGCTTACTATCCAAACTGGGCTATAGCCACAGTTCTTTCTCCTATACCAGCTACCAGGGCTATTTCTAACTTCTTATTTTTAGCACATCTTTTACTTGCAGCAGTTTTCTGATTTCTTAGAAAACCCTGTGTACTCACAACATAAGCCATTACCTACTAATAATGGTACAGTTATTATAAACACACAGGATAGGTGATAAATCTGAATATCTGGATTCCTATCTATTATGTATATAAAGAAGTAACTTCATAGCATTGTTTCTCAATAGAAAGTAGGGTAAGTGGCAAGGTACCACTTTGATTTATTTTGCTGATTATGGTCTTTGTTCGCTAACAGTATCAGAAAACTGGTTAAAAACAGTTTTAAGGAGTAAAGAGGGTGATTTATGAAGCATAACCAATTACTTTGCTGCCTTTTTTAGATGGCTGGGTTGCTTGTCAGAAATAAGAGCTGCTGAGCAGTGGCATCGTAGGCAACTTATACAGAGGCAGAGAGCCCACTCTACATGTTAGGACTAATTTCTTTTCAGGGTTTAATTCTCAAAAGGCATTTAGGAAGATAAACAGCTATAAATAACCTAAATTTAAAGTTTTGTAGAACTAATCCACAAGATATTTTGGGGATGCAACTTTTTCTCTTGCATTAAGGCCATGCTCCCAGCTCTTGGGCCTCAGGTACAGCACCGCTCCCCTGCAGCCTAACAAAAGCAATCCTGCTCTGCTGATGTACACCCATAACACTGGTGTAAAGAGCATTTTACTAACCCATCATGCTGACTACACTGCTCCTCTTTATGCATCCCTCCCTAAAAGCATCAAATAAGTTTTTTTACCTACTTGCACAGCCCTCAGCAAAATAACACCTGCTCTAACATCCCTCCTGCCATATCAAGAGCTCAGCCTTCCCCCATTCACTCCCCAACATTGGCTTCCATCACTCAGGTTTTTCAAACAAGCACCTTCATGCTATCTTTTACTCTTGGGAAGAACACTCTAGAAATACCTGTAAAGGTACTTCATTATTTCCCTTCAAAACTCTTCATAATTCATCTGCTGTGAAGCACTTTGGAACAGTAACTACATTTTAGAGAGGGTTTTGCTCTGTGTTTGTACAATGCTTGCTATAAGGTCATAGAAGCAATAAACAAGTTGATAATAATGGTAATATTTGGTAGGTTCACAAAAATGCTGAACTACCTCCAATTTTATAATAGCTACCTGAGTGGGAAACACACAGCAGTAAACACTGCTAAATCCATTTTTATAGACATGTATATAAATTATTGGGATAAACTCATCAAAAGCACAGCAGGTTAACTGGTATACCAAGTGAAAAAAATCTGATGATGTCCTAAAAACAGCAATACAAGCGTGGCCTTTAAATTGTTAAACGATTTGGACAGGGAAAATTATGTACATAAAGATAAGCATAGGATGCATACCGAATAATTTATTTCAGTTCAAATTTTTGTTTCCTAAGAAGTCAAAGCTTGTGGGTTGCTTTGAATTTACTAGTCATAATGGGCTGACCCAATTTAAACAAGCACATTTCAAGTCTCCAGAGCTATTTTTCACGTAATTCATTTAACATCTTTTTTCTCTGATAGCTGTATTGTTTAGCTGGTCATACGTCAAAAGGTACCATATGCTGTAGGGATATTTTCTTAAAGTTACACCAAGGAAAAGAAAGATCAAAGAGATTTTAAGACAGACTCATGAAAAGTTTCAATCAAACTGTTCTACAAGACATAAATCATACAATTGTAGATATCAGCACTCAGTGCATGATGATTTACATCTGATATGAAATAACTTTGATAGTTTCTTGCCTGTTTCTTCAGTTCCGATATATTTGCCTTCTTGATACTCTGTCCAGTGTTGTTTCTCTCTCCTCTTGCATGAAGTGCAAGATGTGAAATACATAGACATGGTTCACTGTTATATCAACCTAATTTTGTGACTGTTGAACAAACCACTGACAAATAATAAGTAACTGTTCTTAAGTACAAGAACAATGGTTCTAAAGCAAATTCCAGACTGGATAGTGAAAGAATCATGTGCTTACTCTAGCAAGTTATAGTCAGGTAGTGAAAGCTGCCATTGCAATGTTCAAGTCCAAGTTATCTATGCTTCTTACATACAATCCCCCAACACATTTTACTACTAACATAAACAAGAAATTTTCCTTCCAAAGCATTCTCTGGCATACTCTGGTCTTACTGCTATCTCTCAGATGCTGAATACCAAGATAACACTAGCTAACACGTACTGTATTTTACAGTAATTAAATACACTGATAGACTCCAGCATAAGCATCTCTCAAGTAACTCAGTAGATGACTGGTCCAGCCTTATGGAGTTACACCTTGGCTGTGTTACCCAAGCTGGAACAGACATAAAAAAATCATTTCATCTAAAAATTTTGTAGCCAGCAAATGCCTGCAGCAACTGAGAATGTGTTATAGCTGAAAGCAAAGCTCTACAGTCAACCCTGACAAAAGCCTCAAAATGCTTTTTCTAAGTAGATTACATAATTTTTTTATGGCTCTAGAAGAGTGGCTGTGTGGCATGTTTGCTAGTAATTAGCTCAGGAATTGAAGAAGGTTTTCTGAAGCCCCTAGGGAAGGCTCAAGCATTTTCCCTGCTACCCTGATGCTGTTGAATGTAAATGGCTATACATCAGCACTGGGAAGTGCTTCTTCTACTCCCATATTTGTGAAACCAGCCCCTGAAACATTCTCACATTGAGGAGGACCTCTTACAAGTTCTATAGCTATACACTGTCCTCAGATATTTTGTTCCTTAATATCAAAATACCTGAACAGTCCAAAATGTATTTGTTTCTACCCTAACAAGGCTTGGATAAAGGAAGACGCTTCACAAAGTCCAAACAAAAACAAAGGCTTGGAAGAATGCAAATGGGGAATACAACAAGTCTCATTTAATACACTTACTCCAAGGTTAAGCATAAAGGACCTTTTCTGTTTTGAACCTAGTAGCCAAGCTTTAGACTCCTATACAATCCAAGTAGGCAGAAGCCTACTTTTAAACCACATCCATAGCCCCAGGATTGTTTTCACAGGCAGAAGTTTTGTGTTGGGACATACAACCCTCAGCCAGATTTGTTGTTTGCTTGGGGATTCACTCACACCTCATCTATTCCACCCTTGGACTTGTTCAGAAACGTATTTTTCCTTCAAAACCTCACTTATTTAGAAATATAACTTTCACTTTGGCAGTCCATTATTTTTTATATTTAAGGGGCTGGAAAACTGGAAACCCATTGAGCCATAAAAGGGTCTTTCTCACCTGTTAATGTCATGCACAAACCTAAGTGCTGAATGTTCCAGTCAGCCAGGGACATAGAACATATTTATATGCAAACAGATAATCATACTTTAGAAATCTATAAACTTTAAACCTATTTATATAATTAATAATTCTTGATTAATCACTTTGCAAAAAATGGCTGATGCATGAACCTTATCTTTGGATGTTACCAAACTAAACAATTTAATTGTTGTAAGGAACTTAGCATATGTAATAAAGCTCATGGTGATAAGATATTAAGAGTTTTGACAGAGTGGTAGTGTTTGCTAATTTACATGCCATAAGCCACACTAGCAGGCTCTGGGTATCTTTTTATGCTAGTAGCATTTGGGGTAGACCAAAAGAGGATTCCAGATAAAAATACCTATAGAGGTTATAATCTAGTAACAGTCTGTAGTAAATACATCAAGAATAAAATTACAGAGAAGAATGAGAACTGCTTAAGTAAACTCTGGAGTGTTATTAGGGTATTTTATAGACATTAAAAAACCTGAATTCATGCATTTGTACGTTCATATCATAGAGGTATCATGCAGTAGTACAGCCTTCAAGCGTGTATACAAGCTATCCAGTCTTGATACAGAATGGATTTATGTACAAAATTGAGCTCATTTCCAAAGACTCAAGTTATCAAAAACAGAAAAATAGGTGGCTCAGCTTTTAAGCAAGCCATTTCACCATGTAGCTCTAATATGAAATGCATACTTTATTAAATCAAGGAAAGTGTGCACATTTCCATTGACTAATAGCCAGTTACTGTGAAATATAGAGCTCTACACTGCTCTTCTAGACATACGAGTTTCTGGTAGAAGACTTAGTTTTTCAGCTGGCTGGTCTAATTAATTTGCTCTCACTACTCAGGTACTGTAGTTGTCACAACTCAGTAATTAGGCATATGCAGACAGGCTTGTTCTAAGTTGGCATTTTCTGAATCACAAAGAGTTGGTTTGACTATCAAAACTTTCTCAAGATGAACACTTAACACTTATATCCAAGTTACTAGTCAAACACCCGGGCTTGGTTCACTGAGCATACTACTGGCATGTAATTGTAGCCTTGTGGGGGCATTTTAAGCCTATCCTAATATAATCAATAAACTGTTCTCCACAGAGAACAAGTATTGGAAATAAGCATCTGTGTCACCAAGTCAGGTCCATGGTTTCTTTTCCATTTGCTGTGCTGTATACATTTTTACAAGGACTTATTGCTCCTGAAGTTTTGTTAACAAGAGGCAAATAAACCCTTACCAATCAGTTCATGTTACCACCATGCTCACAGAGAACTTTGTTCTCCAGAAAAGGTGATGCTTTTATTAGTCAGGGTGATTAAAAAGTCAAGGAATGGAGTTCTCTGTGCAGTTTCACAGCTACTCAGGTTGTCCCTGTATCTCTTCTGCAAAGTCACCCTCACTATATATTTTTTTTAGAGTCAAACTAGACAACACCACTGATGATACCTCTACCCTTTAGAGGTATCACCTACCTTCTTGTGGATCTTTCTAGGAAACTAATCTTCGGGGGTGTTTCAGTGACACTGAGTAGGAACTCTTATCTGTTTTGGTCCCCCTCCCTCCCTCCATGGTTTTATCTGTATTTACACAGAGGTAAAGGAATGTGCAATACTCCAATATATATTGCATAGTTTCTGGTTCAAAATAAATCCCTTAAATTTAAAAACCCACAGAGAAGAAACTGAGAGCTAACATTAAAGGCTCTGCACTAAGCTCTCCATACACAATTACTGTGAAGTGTTTGTGGGACAAAAGAGATCCTTGTTAAACACTGCTTTCAAACTGCCTCACCACATTATTATAGTGCAGCTTTCAGCTTTTAAAATATAAGGAGTAACCCTTAACTCATATTTTTGCCTTTTTCTTACAGTTTTGAAAGTGACACCTGCAATCAATTGTCTTTTTTGATAACATTAGGAGTTGTCCATATAAAATGCTGCTAAGGCTCATATACTTTATGCATTTATTTATTATTTTTCTTTAAAAGAGGCCCTTAAGTCCAAGAAAAGGAAGAAATAGGACAACTACTCCAAATGCACTAATAAAAGAAACAACACAGATCAAGGAGTTAAATTCTGTCTCAGAGGTGAGTGTTTTCAGCAAGAGTAACTTAAAATCTTTCAAGTTTAGATCAATGTGGATAGTTAGAGCAATTAAGTCTAGGAAAAAAAACAGACACATGGAAAAGAAGAATGCATTTCTGACCATGTCATTTCATGGCTGTGCATGGTAATCCAAGTCTTCCTACCAGATACATTCAGTGTTTTTTTTATTCTGGATTGCTACATAGTCAGCAAAACTAACAAGATAAATCATCAAAAAAATAATCCCATAAAACACAGGTGATATTTCTCTGTATCACTGACTTAAGGTAGCCTAGAGCAGGTACAAGAGAATAAAATGGAAAACGGTAGGATGGAGTGCAGTGAATTCTTGATCCTTTTGGTGGACACGCAGGCTGAGGTTAACCCCAACTACTCATCCTGGTAAAACAGGTACAATCATTTCACAAAGTGGACGTGAATGAAGAAGCATTTATTTGTTGTCAGCCAGTTGAAAACTAAGACAGGAAGAACTATCTCTTGCAGCCTACAAGCTCACATGATATTTTGAAACCAGCACTGAATAATACATATTTGGATACTTGGCAAAATTTACCTTACATCAGGAATCATTTCTGCCAATGTAATGGCAGAACAGTTTGGGTTGGAAGGGACATTAAAGACCATCTAGTTCTAAACTCCCTGCCATAGGCAGGGATACCTTCCACTAGACCAGGTAAATCTTACTCATTAATATACCATCCCTTTTTTTACATTCCTGGAAAACAGATTAACATCTTGGTTAAAATTTCTTGAGTTTACAATTCCTCTAAAAAAAGAAGCTGCACAGCCTTTTAACACCTAGATTAAAACCAAGCCTAAATAGAACAAAACATACCAGGCTCACCATTGCCATGGCAGGAGACCTGGGATGCTGTTGAAGCCTAGAGTTGATTTCTTCTCACACAAAAGGTGTTCACACTGGGGAACACTACTTTGCCTTAATATCAGGTTGCTGTTGGGCATCTCTATAATACTATGTTGTGTCTACAGTGACTCTAATAAGTACAACAGAAAGTAGTAATACACTGCCATGCTACATTATGGCCTCAGAAAGGTAACAAGTGGGTGCAAAAGCACCAGATTCTTAGAAATGGGGAAAGCAATACAAGAAGTTGGGGTGGAAGCAACTCTACTTTAAGCATCTCAAGGCAATGAAAAGAAATTACGGAGAAAAAAATCAATGTGGATTTAAAAAATTCAAGGAGTTACTATTAGGGACATCTAGGCTGGATGAAGAAAGGTAGAATTTAAGTGGCTGTTTTTAGCCCCCCCCAAGGTGCTCTATATCTGGAAAGATATTGAAGAGTCAGAAGAGCTGAAATTAATCAATTGACTTGTAGTCACAAGCAGCCATTGTAATGATGCTACAAGAGAGACATACGACCTGACTCTCTTAATCAAAGCTGGAGAAGTTACTCCTCACACTGGAGAAGATTACATGTACTCTTCCCAAGACTAACCAGCCTGTTTTTCCACTTATTTAGTTTATGCTGTATTCTTGGGTGTATTTACAGAGTGAGATTTTCATGGCACTAAGCCACAAACATCGGAGGGAAGAGTTTCTGTCTGTTCATAAATAGCATGCCATAACTAAATAGGTGTCAAGGCTGCAATTTGACTGAGTGTCAATAGCTGACACTGAATTGTGATAATAGAGGCAGAATTGTATAAAAGAAGTTCTCCTCACTCTTAAATTAGATTATCTCACCTTTGTTTTATTCAAGGTTTTCTTCTTTATAAAAAGGAAAAGAAAGCCTCAGAGTTCTGACTCATCTGATAAGTGATGAGGAAAATATGAACATGTTGGACTGAGGAAAAGGCAGCTTGTAACTCTGGCCCTGTCCCAAAAATCTGTATAATCTGGAGCAGCCTCTGTTTCCCCTTGTGCTTTTAGAGAGCTGACTCCCCTTGCACGTGTCCCAGATCAAGCAGCCATTCTGCAGCTATAAATAAAGTATACAACAAAACTTCAAATTCCAAGTCTGCAAATACAGTGTTTGGCAATGCAACTTATCCAACATCATTATACTTAAAACAAAACAAATCAGTAACATCCCAGGGAGAGTATGAAAAATAGTGGCACCTATCCTAAAAAGGCACCAAAACTCTCAAAATACCATCCTAGCTGGTATTTTTAACTTCACAGCATAAAACTTCTGTACTTTCAACATTTGTATTTTTTTTTTAAAGTGATCAGACGCTGGTTCTGCCAGTAACAGCCGCAGTAAAATACAGCTTTCTGATAAATAGGGAAGTCTTATATTATTTCTGTCTTTTTTTTAGTGTGCCTTTGGAAGACATCAGTCAGTAATTATGCTTGTGCTGTTTCATATTTTATATGTTGCTCAGCATCCTTTGTCTGAGCCAGGTGTCTACATGAAGGGAACAGATCTTCAAAAGCAGTTAATACCTCATAGCTTCACTTAATGAAGGTACTAGCATCTCTGAATATCTGGTCTCCTCAGACTCATGTTTTAACTACTATTGCATTTAAAAAGAGACTAATACAAATAATGTATGCCATCACAAGCTACTGATACCTGCAGAAGAACTGCCAGTGTGACCAGGGGCATCCTGGTGACTCTTCATGAAGAGAAACCCTCCATTTCTTCCTCACACCTGCCACAGGTGGAGTGTCACAGTTTACAAGAATCAGGCAGCGAACTTAGAAATTCTGTGCCAAGTGCTCTAAGAAGCAGCAAGTCTTTCTAACTGAAGGACATGTAACAAAATGGATGAGCAAGAAAGAAAACTAGAAATATTCACATTTCAGTTGGCAAGTTCTTGCCAACAGACTAAGAAATAAATTTGGAACTATTTAAAGGATAAAAATGCCTATTTTTTAAGGATTAATCAGGAATTTCAGAGAGTTCTTAAAGGGTTTAAGCGTTCATCCAGCACCACAGGGAAACCAATAATAAGCTTTTCTCAGGCAGTCTGTACTTCTGAGAACTGGAAAATGATGAAGGATGTTCCATATGATGATAACTTCCTTCCCCAAATGATAGAGGAGGCAACGAGGAGAGCTGCTATGCTGGACCTTGTTCTCACAAACAAGGAGGGGCTGATGGGGAGTGTGAAGTTCAAGGGCAGCCTTGCCTGCAGTCACCATGAAATGGTGGAGTTCAAGATCCTTAGGGCTGCAAGGAGGGCGTGCAACAAACTCACTACCCTGGACTTCAAGAGAGCTGACTTTGGCCTCTTCAGGGATCTGCTCAGCAGAGTACCATGGGATAAAGCTCTGGAGGGAAGAGGGGCCCAAGAAAGCTGGTTGATATTCAAGGATCACCTCCTCCAAGCTCAGGAGTGATGCATCCCAACAAAGAGGAAGTCAGGTAAGAACGCCAGGAGACCTACTTGGATGAACAAGGAACTCCTGGGCAAGTTCAAACACAAAAAGGAAGCCTACAGAGGGTGTAAACAAGCATGGGTAGCCAGGGAAGAATACAGAGAAACTGTCTAGGTAGCCAAGGATCAGGTCAGGAAGGCCAAAGCCCTGATGGAAATAAATCTTGCCACAGATGTCAAGGGCGACAACAAAAAAGCTTTTACAGGTACACTGATGATAAAAGGAAGACTAGGGAAAATGTGGGCCCTCTCCAGAAGGAAATGGGAGACCTGGTCACCTGGGATATGGAGAAGGCTGAGGTACTCAATCACTATTTTGCCTCAGTCTTCACTAGCAAGTGCTCAAGCCACACCACCCAAGTCACAGAAGGCAAAGACGGGAACTGGGAGAATGAAGAACCACCCACTGTAGGAGAAGATCAGGTTCAAGACCATCTAAGGAACCTGAAGGTGCACAAGTCCATGGGACATGATGAGATGCATCTGTGGGTCCTGAGGGAACTGGCAGATGAAGTGGCTCAGCCACTGTCCATCATATTTGAGAAGTCTTGGCAGTCAGGTGAAGTTCCTGCTGACAGGAAAAGGGGAAACATAACCTCCATTTTTAAAAAGGGAAAAAATGAAAACCCAGGGAACTACAGGCCAGTCAGTCTCACCTCTGTGCCCAGAAAAATCATGGAGTGGATCCTCCTAGAAACTACACTGGGGCACACAAAAAATAAGGAGGTGATTGGTGACAGCCAACATGGCTTTACTAAGGGCAAAACATGCCTGACCAATTTAGTGGCCTTTTACAACCAGGTTACAGCACTGGTGGGTAAGGGAAGAGCAACTGATGTCATATATCTAGACTATACAAAGCATTTGACATTGTCTTGCACAACATCTTTGCCTCTAAATTGGAGGGACATGGATTTGACAGATGGACCACTCAGAGCATAAGGAACTGGCTGGATGGTCATACTGAAAGAGTTGTGGGCAACAACTCCATGTCCCCAGGCTGCTAGTAGTTGTAGACTTCTGCTAAAATTAAGAAAGGTATAGGCATTTGTTTTGGGGGCATTAACTGTAAGATAGGCAATTCTTAAACTTGGATACTTTGTGGAACAATTCATTCATTCAAACTGCCCTTATTACATTAACCTAGCTAAACCAAGTTTCATAACAAACAGCCATAAACAGTTTGTCTGCTAAATAAAAACAGGACAGAGCATGTAGGTGTAAGTTTTAAAAGCTTTTTTTTTTAAAGCATCTTTAAATGTACCATCAGGATCAGTAGGAGGCAACACAAAGCACCAGTGAAACAGTATCTGCAGAGGTTTGCTTGGGTGAATTCATTATCACTTGCAAACTGAGCACTTTCCTCAGGAAATTTTTCATCCTTTGGAGATTTTGATTTAAACATACTTAGTTGAGGCAGCTTATTCATAAGTCTCTCTTTCTTAAAATTACCTTTAGCAAAAAAGTAGACAATAAAGGCACAACAGAGCAAAGTGACCAAGGACCTAGAGGCAGCTGATATAACAGGGCACTGAGCTCCAGTTGCACCCCGAGGAGCTGAGGACAGGACAAAGGTAAATGTGACCTTGACCATAATGTCCTTGACCAGCCACAATTTGTAGAACGGCCTGCCTTCCAGCAAGAGCAAAAATCACCAGGAGTGCATATTGCCAGTTTTCCTAAGTTAAAACAAAAACTGTGCAGCTCTTGCAGAGGAACCCAACAACCTCCAACCCAGCCACGTACACATACCTGCCCCACTGCTGGCCCCAGGCTTGTTTCACTCCCTTCTCCCAGCAATCTCTCCCCATTTGTGCTCCCTTCCTTTTAAATGCTCTTTGCAATTAGACATGTAAGTCCTCCCACCTGTGCTACAGGGCAACCTGGCTCACCCTCATCTTTAAAGGCCCATAACGTTAATATATGCTATACAGTAGAAAGATGGCATCTATCTTGGGCTACTACTGCTTACACATTGAGTACAGGCTGGGAGGATTAGACAGACCAAATGAAAGCCCTAAATATTTTCAGTCATGAGTATCAAGTAATGAATAGAGCCTTGGATATCTTCTAAGAAGAAAGAAAACAAATAGTGGAAATTTCTTAACTGTGTTATGTAAGTTGTGTAAATCCACCTAGGTGAAGAAGATGAGCTCTCTAACTTGGACATTTGTAGAGTCAGGGTAGGTGTGCAGACTCCAGCACCTCATAAGTAGAGGAGACCTGGTTACCAGAGATCAGTGACTGGATTTATCCCAGTGGCCACATTCTGGTGTTGATCCAATGCACTGAGAATTCACCCAGACCACATAGCTCCCTGCTGTTTGCCATGCAAGCTCTGAGTCTGTGCAGTTTTGAAAACAGTGTCCACATGGTAGGGGAAACCCCAGTGCTGCAACTGGCATGTTAGAGGAACTTGGGTTCCTAATGGTGGAGTTCCTCAGGGTCATCCCCGCTGCCGTCTGTCACAGCAGCATCTCATGGGGATCTGGAGGAGCAGCCTCCACACTCATCAGGGGCAATTCTGAAGCTGGCTGCAAGTCATCAATGCTATTTACACTGTCAAATCCTGGCAAGAGTCCTGGGTGACTCTGGGACATTCAGTGTGCTCTTGGAGTAGAAAAAGGAGTTTGTTTTATGCCAACAGTTGCCTGCGAGAGCATCTTCAGGCCATAGTCATGGGAAGTCCCCACTCCTGGTCACTGCCTCTAGTGACAGAGAGCCCAAACTGCTGCAAAGGGGCTGGGTACCCCATCAGCCAATTTCTGGACACCGGCTCTGCAGAGCAGAACTACATAGGTTAGGTTTGACAAAACACAGAGGCAAGAGCAGAAAGGGAAAGAGTTTATGTGGCTAAGCTAGGTGTGAACACCAGAGAGGTTGAACCTAAATATAAGTATAACCTATTTCCTTCCAAGAATGTATTTCTTGGCCACTGACTGATCAGTTAATCCTTTTTTTTATTCTCCTCCCTTCAGTAAAACTCCCAAGTTATTACAGGTGATATCCAGGGACACAATATTCACGGTTCCACTGTAGTATGTTTTACTGCTCACAATAAAATTCGTACAAGGTTTACAGACTGAACTTGAATTGTGCCCTTACTGGAAGCAGCTTGAACCCCTTGGTTCTGCATTTTAATCCCACAAGATGAAGATTATCCTTGGAACTATCTGAATGATAAATGAACCCCTTGCATCGTTTCTCTTTCTTCTCCTTTTCATAATTTCTCTCTTATTTTTCTTTCTCTGTGTCCTGAGCCTTGCTTTTTATATATCTTTCAAAGTTCAGCATATGTATATACCTCAGTATGGGCCTATCTTGAATTGCTAATATCATATGCTATACGTGCTTTCCATCTTGCTGGAGTGAATGCAGTAAAAGAACAGAATGCATTTTTCTGAGATGTCATGTAACATAAGATATGCAAATTGTCTCTGATTGGGAAGAAGAGATTATTTTTCCTGTCAAATACATATGCTTTATGTACACTGCTTGTTAGAACAATGTTCAACAAACATTCAATTTTTAAAGGCTAGAATATTCCAAAAATGAGTTTTGCATGTGAAATCTTCATCAATGAGAAGAAAAATGAAAGTACTACACAGCGTATTCTGTTATCAGGACTAAACACAGGTAACAAGAAGGGTCTGAGGGAAAGCGAGCAATGCAGACTGCCAAGTTTGTCTATACAATGCTGGTTTTGTCCTTTTTTTTATTGACCTGCGTGGTGGGGTAGTGGGGGAGGGAAAATGTACGGCAGTGGTGCCAACCCTGGTGCCAGTGCTAAGAGGAGGGACGAATCGTTGTCGGGACACAGTGGCTCTGTGCAAGCTCTGTGATATCCATAGGATTTAGCCAATCTGTTCCTGCAGATGTCAGTTTTATGCATGATTTACCTGGCTTGACGCAGCTCCTGCTCCCTCACCGGCGCTGCCAACTCACAGGTTGGAAAGCCGCGGTGCCCCGCAGCGGCTGCAATGCCAGGGCTGCGCAGAGCATCTATTCAGCCCTCTGCTGCCCCAAAAAAGGGAGGATAAGGCCTCTGTGATTTCAGTCTGCTTTGTTTTAGGGCTTTTCCTGAGCTTTTCTGTATAGCTCTGAATAATTGCAGCAGAATTTTTTTCTTTTTTTTTCTCTTTTTCTTTTTTTCTCCAGATGGGCTTCTACTAAAGATTACAAGTAAACAAAGGAAAACAGACACAAAAAAATGCTTTTTGAGCCAGACACTGGGACAGCACATACACTTGTCATCCCTCCATGAAGTATTGGCTATTAAAGATGCAATATTTCCACTATATCTCAATTGCAGTATAACAAGACTGACTCTGAGTGAGTGTATGCAGCTGACCTTCTGTGAGCATTTTCAATACACTTCAAAATATCATATTATTTACCAGTTGTGAGAAAGTGTTCTTTAGTAAGTAGTACAAAGCAATCACAGTGGCTTTGGAGATTTTAAAGATTTCCTAAGGAGCCACTAGTGTCTGTAAGATGCCCTTGGGGCTTCTGTTTTGCACTGTGATTGTGTAGTGTTTTATTTCTCTCATAAAATGCATACAAAGGGAAAAGGAAAGAAGTAATCTTCTACAGCTGGAAACCAAATTACAGGACTCTCTTATAATAAGGAGAGATTTTCCCCAAAGTGACACAGTGGGACATTAAAGCTTTGAATTTGATCCTACCTAAATGAACAGAAAAAAAAATCCATTGACTTTAGTGGTAGAGGATCAAACTCCAAAGGAGCTATTTAAAATGTTATGTGGGAGATTTATGAGTGTAGTTTTATATATGTTCATTAAGGGTCTTTTTATCCCCACCCCCTCTGGAAATACTGTAGAAATATTATCAAATTCTGTGATTACAGCTGTGTGGTGATATGGCAATGGTATTTCTGTGAACAGCATTTCTGTTGAGGTGCTTACTCAGGTGGGCTTTATATTAACATGGATTCACGAATAAGGATTTGTTATGTCTACTGTTGGCAATTGTCAGTACACACTAAAGCATTTATAACATTCATGTAATCAGCAAATAAAATACTACACCTCGGTGCCGACAGCATGTTGGTACATTCAGGATCCAAGCGTTATTGGTAATTTGAGTTCCAAACAGTTTCCTATCTAATCTACCTTTTAGTAGTACTTCCAGAAAAGAAAGAACAAAAATAGTGAGAAAGCAGAGTTTCTGAGAAGTACTATCTGGCATCTTAAATCCTTGAATTCTCTTTGGAGGAAAAAATGTATGCATCTGTAAATTTAATGTTACACGCACCCTACTATATTGGTGTGACTCACATTTAGGAAATCTGGCTTCTGGGGCCAATTTTACAGAAGTCAGTATTTCTTATTTTGCCACTCCATGGTGTGGAACACCTAGAACTGAGCTCAACTTGGGAGGCAATAGGAATTTTACAATGATTATTTTAAGTATGAAAATGAGTATAGTTAATATAATGCAATGACAAAGTGGTTGTAATACACCTAACTTTATCTTTTAATTTGCACCAAACTGTGAAGTTTCTTGCAAGGCACCTGCCTCTGGGTTATACTTAGAAGTATATTGGAGGAAAGGAATTACAGCTTATGAAGTCCAGTATTTCAGTCACATTTTTGTCAACCTGATGTCCTGAAAGTTTGGCTTGATGCTTCTTTAGCAATAGGATAGTTAATGAATCGCCAAACTAGAGTTCAGCTCCTTGGATTATTTTGGAAATTCAAGACGGTTTCATTGTAAGGTCTGATCCAGTGACTGCTTGTGTCCATCTTCCCATTCACTGCAACAGACTTTAGAAAATGTTTCATAGAAAGTCAGAAAGTCATATGAGAGCGATCATACATTTGGTTGCTAACTGTTGAAAGAAGAAATGAGCGAAAACTGAGCTAATGGCTTGCCTTGAGAATTTCTTATAGAATAAGATCATCCTTAAATAAGAACTGTCAAGAATAAGTCTTCTAATTTTGTGATAGTTGCTCAGGTCAGCAGAGTAGCTTTCCTTTTCCCACAGAAAGAACTTTTAATTTACAAATGGTGGGTATAAAATTGCAATATGTTATAAACCAGGCAGCTTCAGGACAACAACTGATGAAGCTAACTAACCTTTGAAAGAAAAAAAGAAAAAAAAGCCTTTTAAAGGTGGTCTCTTGAACATCCAAAGAAGATCATGATTTTGTAATTCACTTTCTTAACGAAATCCTTGCTAATACTTGCAGTTCTGTAAGCTCAGAAGTGCCACTTTCAGTCGGGCAAGCATGTCCAGACTGCCCAAACTCTAAGCATTTCAGTAAAACCCAATAAGATCCCTAACAAAAGTAGCTGCAGTTGTTGTTTGTTTGACTCCTGGCGATCACTTTATCACTCACCGTCGCTTTTCTGCCGTTGCCTTTACGCAGCTGTGTGTGCATCACTGCCAGGCTGGTGCTGGACTCTCAGGTTTTTCTCTCTCCTACTTACCAGTGGTTTAGCTCAGTGCTTTACATCACTATTTATGAGATCCTCTGTTATTTTAAAAAGAGACTAAAGGCTGTGACCGCACACAGGTTAATGCGCTGTGGTGCTTTGCTGCTCCCAGGTGGGAGGTCTTGTCTCCTCTGCCTTTCCCGTCCCTGCAGTCCCTCATCTCTCCTGCCAGCTCTGCCCTCACTGGGCTTGTCTGTGAGCCCAGTCATCTGTATCATTTAGCAGGAACATATCTTTTCACTGGGTTCATTTTCCACCAGCTTATATAGTTGAATTAGCTCACAGAGGGGTCTGATGGGTGGCAAAGCTGGTGCAAAATACACAGCTGGAACATGTAACAGGGAGCACGGGATGGGAGGAGTAGGGTCGCCCCTTTCCAGTGGCAATAAGCTCTTATGTCAGCTCACCGCCCCATGGAAATGCACCTGCAGGCATCTAGTTGGTGCTGTAATATCTTTCAGTCTACTCCTCTCTAAAGCAGTATTTTGTTAGGGTCAAAAACAGGCAGCACAAGAGAGCAGGCTAAAATTGATATGCTTAGACTAAAGCTGCCAAGAGGGAGAAGCAGCACATCCTGAGCGCAGCCACTCAGGGCTGCGTTCGGCAAGAGCCCCCTGTTTGGTATCATTAATGTCACACTCTTCTGCAGATACCTCAGCTGGATTCCTCAGGGAATGCAGCAAAAGCTCACATTATTATTTTCGTTAAAACCACAGACTGAGGCTAGGATGACACATCTTCCTAAAGAGAGCTGTGGCTACGATGCTTGCCCAAAATGCGGAAGACACATCCCAGTTCTGATGCTGTTCAATCATTTTAATCACCTGCACGGCAGCATATAGCCTGGCCTCCACTTGGCTTTTACAGCTCTGTGTCCTAGTTTAGTCCTGAACATGAATCTCTGCTTCAGGGGAATGATTATACAGTTTACATGAAGCCTCACTATATAAATAGCTGGTCTTTGGGGCAAGGACTACACTCCAAGGTCCATTGCTCCTTAGCATCCAAACCACAAGCCTACAGAAGCTTCTGTCATGTTTTTTACCCTTCTTCCAGTATACTTTGAAGTACTTTATGCAGAGTGAGGCAGCTTGAGAAAGAGAGATGATAGGTGCCTTCAGCCTGCATAGTCTGTAGGCTGGTGGCTGGCATGCGCTGCACAAAGAGGCAGGTTCAGGTCTTGCCAGGCAAATTTGGGAATTCAGCATGTGACTTTCACCTCCAGCAAGTGCTCTCCATGATAACCAATGAATAAGAAGGGACATAATACCACCTACTCTAAAAGAAAACAGAGAATGTAGTCGTATTTTATACGAAGCTGTTTTCCACGGAGTGTTGCTGGCAATGTAAGGGTGTGATGGGCACAGGGAAAGTTACAGCTCAGCTGAGATTAAAGCACTTTCTGCAGCCAGTCCTGGTGTAAAAGGAGAAAGGGAAAAGGCTGTAAAGGTTGTACATTGCCACATGGTGTTCTGGGGCAAATATTTTGCTGAAACGGCTGCAGCAATTTCTGGAAAGCTGTTGCTTTCAGGTACTTTATTAACAACTTCAGCCTTGATTGCTTGATATGTTTTCTGTTCAGTAATTTGAAGCTGTAAATCACTGTTTAAGCGCCTAAAAATGAAGTGATTGTTAAGTAATTAAGAGTATAGTACTCAGTGATATCTGATCCTCTGAGACAGGAAGAGTAACTTCCTTACGCCACATAACATCTCTTTAAATATCTCTGTTGAGATTGTGGCAAAGGAGTTGAATTTTTTTAAGCAGCCCTTAGCTTCAGAATTCCAGCAGTGCAAACTGGGAATACAATGTTCACAAGAAGTGTGATGGCCTGAAATCCAAATAGCTTTTATGTAGATTTTTTTTTTTTTTAGGAACACAAGCAGTATCAGTGGAAGTTATCTGAATTAGATTTTACCCCAAAATGTTCAAAAATGCTGTCCTTTGAATACATATAGAATGGAAGTGGGAAGCGTAATCAATCAGTCAATAAGAGTGGCCTGGACTAAGGAATAGGTTAACCTTTCTGAAAAAGCATTATTTCAGTTTGAGATCTGACTTATCAGAGCAGACCAGGGTCTATTTCCAAACAGATCTAAGTTAGATACCATAAGACCTAAGTAAAAATAATATAGCCTGACAACAGAATTTAAAACTCAAAACAGAATCAATTCTAAGAGTTTAGATATCTAAAGCCCCTAAGAGTAATCTAGAAAACTTTTGCGTTGTGTGGGGCATTACTAGGAGCTAGCTATTAGGAAATGCTAAACACATAACTGTATTGGAAGTCGTAATCCTCTCTGGAGATTAAATGCCAGGCTGAATCAGGTAGGAAAAAAGGCACTCCCTTTCCCTGCAGGCTCCACAGTCTGCAATATATTCCCGAGGGTTTAAATCAAAAATTTAAAAAGTTTAACTTTGCAAAAGTTCTCAACTTAAGTGCAAAACCCTCGTGTAAATACCATGACTCAATTCCCTGCTCTGGGTAAGCAGATAAAACATGCATTTTTCACCTCAGAGTACATTACAGAGAGGCAGTACTTGCACAGCTGTGGGGTCACCTTACGGCAAAGGATGCAGGAGTTCAGGTATCAGAAATAATTAGCAAGATGGAATGTAAAACACAAGCTGTAGTGGATAGTCTGCCCATCAAGGAGCAGGAAACCTGGGTTCAAGTAGCTTGTGTGTTGCTTTTCATTATGATAATTGGATGCAGAAAGAAAATAATGTTGGGGGTTGGAGTACAGGACTCATTGTCTCTGCTGAGCCTTTCTGACTCAACATCTTTTCAGGTATCCTTATCACCTTACTAACTGTGGAAACCTGGATTCAGAGCAAGAGGGTGCTTTGACCCAGATCAGCCTGTAGTTTCATTTCTAGGTTAGAGTATCAGACATAAGTCATGTCTGAGACATAAACTTCATTTTCTGGAATGCTGTCTACAGCCAGGAAAGAGGTCGTCCCCATCCCCTGGCCAGCAGTTCCCACACTGGGGCCAGAAGACAACTGGTGCTCAGCGGACCATAGCAGGCCCAGCTCAGAAGGGTCTTGGTAGTGCTACAGACCGTCACCTGGGGTCACAAGATAGTGCTACAGACCATTTCCTGATGAGACAAATTTATTCCTGGACACATACAAAGCTTTTATATTGTATTTCAGTCTACAGGAGGGAAAAAAAAAAAAAAAAAAGGGTGAGGGATTTTGATCTAGAAATAATAAAAAAGTATGGTGGGGTTTTTTGTTTTTTTTTTTTTTTTTTTACTTTACGATGTCTTATTTAAATATATGGTGCTTGCTATCCTTTTTGAAAGGGAAGAGTTTCAGAACTCAGCTGTGCAGCTTTGAAGATTTATCAGAAAAGTGAAGATTTAGCTGGAAGCTTGTCTTCGGCTGTCCTTCGAAATTTTTAGTAAGGTTCAATTTCATGTATTCATAACAATTTTATTTGTTTCCTATTGAGTGACAGGCTCAAGACAAAAACATCTTTGAAGAACTGGGGTTTTTATTGGATATGAATGTAGGTAATTTTTTTCTTTTGGTCCCTTAGGTAGAGCCTAAAATTCAGAACATTTTAAGGCAAATTTCTAATGCTGGCATGATAAGATTGCAAGAGAACAACTATTCTTGAGGTAATTTCTGTTATCAGTGACACAGATTTTTCTAGCAGAAAATGTACCTCTACTGTGTGCTGCAATTCTTGCGACAGATCGTGAAGCTGCACAGTCAAAGGCACCGTTTTCAATACATTGAACGTGGATGGCACAGTACTAGATCCTCATTAGGAAAGAACATTTTAAAAATAATTATCTAATGCTGAAAAAAGTAAAAAATAATGGAAATTCAGTTACGTTTTCCATCTCTCTTATTGAATCAATCTCTGATCTTGTTAGGCAACGGAAAAAAAAAATTGCACCTGTCTTTGATAAGGTGAAATACTTCATCAAGAACAATCCTCTTGGCTTTTTGGAATTGGCATAGAAGGTTTTTATGCAATGTGTTGCTTGATTTAATTTCTGGCATGATAATCTCTCTCCCTTGATGGATTTTCAGCTGCTTGAGAAGAAGAAAGATGACGGATTTGATCTATGTGAGAAAATCTTCCTCAATGAAGCAAACTGGCACTAATTCCAACTAGAATGAATGAACACCACAGACATGATAAGTAAAAACAAAAAAATGTTTCAATGGTATTTAAGTCTTGTGTTAACTTTCATTGGGAAATAAAATACTTTACTGAAAATGTATTAACATCATCAGACAGCTTCATGCCCAGACTAAGGAGGAAATCCTTAGAAAACTTTCAATTAGACTGAACCTTTAAGTTTATCCCTGCATATAATTGGACTCTCAACATACAGATGTATAAGTCTTCTTCATTTATGGCCAAAATAATGAAATAATTTTTCGTAGAGCACAGCGCCACTAACAACATAGGGGAACTTTAAAATCTGCCTGTGAGTGTGTTTTATATTCCTTTTAGTTTCTGCTTGAATCTCCTGCTCCTTCTCCTCCTTTCCATTACAGATTTTATCCATGGTTTTCTCTGTACCTCTAGTCTGCAGGTCTGGGGTAGAAAATTGTATGCTTTATTGCTTCTCACAGTTGGCAAGCTTTACAGAATCTGCAGTCATTAATATATGTATATAAATTTTGTAACTTAAGAGATACTTGTTTTTAATCTTTGTCATTGACACAGAAGCTCTTTGGATAAATAGACAATCCCAAAAAATACCCAGTTATCTAAGAAAATATTAAATCATGGCTGAAGTGGCTTAACTGGCTGAAATGTTTGCCTCCTGTTCATATAGACACTGAAAATCCTGTACCAAAATTACAAATAACATAAAATGGGGAGGCAATTTAAATATTGGCTTTGTCTATTAGGATGTGCACCAAGTTTTTCTTCCGTATTCCATTTTATTCAGCAGCAAGATTGCTGCAGCTTATTATACCTCATTATGTGTTTAGCAAAATCAGCAAACAAGTTCAGCAAATGAATAACTAAAGAGGATCACACACATGTGAAACTGTACAGGGAGTCAGAAGCACAGAACTACAAGCTAAAAATCTTTGTAGGAAGAAGCAGCTCTCTAAAGTTTGTCTGTGATCCGTGATCACGCAGACACAGTGACCATCTGAGTGAGGGAACTGCTATTCAGTAGGATAACTGAGTAATTATGGTAAGATTTGCCTAGATCTTATGCACGTTCCTCTAAATAAATTTGTGTCCTGACAGATATGCCCCTTGTGAAGCTGAGAGGGCTGCTTCAGCACAGGGCTGGGAGAGTGGCACGTCGATAGCCTCAGTGGTTCCCTTTGGCTTCAATAAACTTCTTGAAGATGCTAAAAAATCTACTGGAAACAAGGAATGAGTGGATAAGAGCAGACTTCTAAGATTAGCCATCTCTCTTCCCTTCATAGTGGAAGTGATCTGAGATCTCTGTTCTGTCTTCCACTGGTGATGCAGGTGCTGCCCATCCACCCATACTCATATGATCCTGTGAGTGCCTGTAGGGGATTTTTGTTTTCATTCAACCCATCCCTTATACAAAGAATGATTTTGTTCTTTTTACATTTTCAGCTGTTTCATAGACAATTTTAAACATCAGTGTTTTGCTCTTTCAAAGACAGTATTTAGACCTAATGCCTGTGGAAAATTGTTTCCAGAGAAATACTGACAAGGACGGGCAAGAAATAATAAAGTTCAGTAGGTTGAATTTTGCTCTAAACTGATCTTTGTTCTGTGCTGAAGAAAACTTTAGCCAAAATCAAATGCCAAATTAATTTCTTCCTTCCTCAGCTCATTATCAGTACAACGGGAATATCAGTCTGCAACTGATGGTTACAGTCTCTTTTCTACACTCTTAGGAAATCTTCCAATGTAAATATTAAAAATGTTTGAATAGTACCGATCCATAAAAGTTGATGGAAAATCTTACTGGCTAAGCCGACTCTGCTCCTTAATGGCACCCCCAAGAGCTATCCATCATTCAGCAGGATAGGCTGCAATATCAAACACCCCACACATCAGAGGTTGAGGTCAATTCTGGAGTGTCCTGTTTCCCTCCGCACTGCACTGAGACAGTGTGTGATTCTGCAGGTATTGTGCAACAGTTTGGTACGTGCTCCTTTAGACCCTTCTGGCCTTTTTGCTGTACAGGACCTTTCTGAACTGTGAAGAGCTTGAGACCTGCATCACCCCCTTTCCTCAGAAGACATGATATTAGTGCTCTCCCTATTACGAGCTTTGGCATTAAAGGAAATCTCAGTGCACAGACCCAACGTATCTCTACAGCTTTGGAGGAAGAGACCAGCCAGGGACCCATGTGTCTTCTCCATGAAGTAAGAAAATGCACCTGAAACTTCAGTTTGGGGCACTACTGGGGCAGTCACACTACCATGGACACTGGGCAGGATTGCCACTGGCCTACTGCGCCTTGATTTGTCCATTTTGTCAGGTATTTTTCATTCACATGTACAGCATGATTTCTGAGGGGTCTTACCAGGGGATGTATGCCCTGTGCTTCTCCTTGGCATCCCCATGCAGAGCAGTTGCTGCTTGAGGAGCCCATGTTCTACCTGCTCAGGTGGTGTTAATGCATGCACTCAGCATGGTGGCCAGCATCTTCTCTGTCAGGGGAAGTGACCCTAGACCACACCAGGCTTTGGGTGGACATCCCCTGACCAGCAATGAAGCCCAGCAGCTGGAGTGCAGGTGGGCTCTCATGGAGCCTCTGGCATGGAAAGATCCACACAACACATCCCTTGCTTTGCCAGCTGCAGAGGACACACTCCTTCCTGAACTCCAGTGCTCTGGTCTGCTGGAGACATCCAAGGCTGATGTGTCTGGCGTGGCATGAGCAGGCCATGAGCAGTGTTACCCAGGCAGTAAAACAAAAAAGGGAGCAGACATTCAACAGCTGGATCTGGCAGAGGCTTTCAGGCACTTGCCAGAGCCTGTTCAGAAGACTTCTTGGGAGCTTGTGTGGCTAGTAAAGATGGGTTTAGTAAGCCTTAGATCTCCCATAGTATTTTCTGGCAGGCTTGAGGCACTTCATATGGAGTATTTTAGGAGAACTCAATGGGTACATCTACTGGCATGCCATCATGTTTGTTCCAGAGGTGGTCCTCTTGGCTAAAAAATGCAAATAATCTATACCAATGCCATGGGTGCCCTCACAAGTTAGGATAAGTGCTCTATCTTAAGGGTGTAAAATCTGTTGTTGTTTAGGAACTGCAGGAGATACTTATTTACCTTAGGAAAACCAGTGTAAGAATGTGTTTTAAAAATGAAAATCACAGCTTCCACTAAGAAGCCGCAATGAATCTGTAGAGAATCTGATAAAATTGATTATTTCATTATTGTCTAATTACTGCATTGAAAAAGTGCTGTTCCCCTCCAATTTCTATGTGGTAAAAATCTCAAGTTTTCAGAAAGTAGACAGGAATTTCCCTTACTGTATCTTAATTTTCAATGTATTGTGATCCTACAATGTTAAGTGTAAGGTGGAAGATGCTTTTTCTTTTCTCTATAATACTTTCTAAATTCTCTAGGACTGCTGTATCTCATCTTGCATAACACAGCAGATGGGAGAGAGAACAGAGTGGGGCAGAATCCAGTAACATCCTTTGGATGGTTGGACTGGCAGATTGCAGGAAACTGTGTTGATGGTACCTGCCAAGTCACCAATCAGTCTGAATCAATTAATTGTCAAACTGGCACACAACTCCTAGCAGGAAGCTCCGTGTCTCATTCCGGTTGGTCTTCTTTGTTTTTCTATTTTTATCAATCCAATGTCATATTTATTAAAAAAAAAAAAAAAG
Organism: Strix uralensis; assembly: GCF_047716275.1. Lineage (NCBI taxonomy): Eukaryota > Metazoa > Chordata > Aves > Strigiformes > Strigidae > Strix > Strix uralensis. The sequence goes on along the minus strand of NC_133977.1, from coordinate 40,494,001 downwards.
CAAAAAAAAAAAAAGCTTCATTCTTTTATATGAAGGTTCATCTTCTTGTTTACTCACATCTTGAGTATCCATACTTGTAACTCTGTAGATAATACATCAAAGTCAGTACAGCCTGATTTTGCTAGTGTTTAATGTTTTCTGGATAACAAATTGTTTTCAGGAAGTGAAAATATTATTCAAGGGAAGATATGCTTAAGATATCAGAAGTTAAAACATCAGCGACAATACTGGAAAAGAAAATATGTTTTATTTCTTCATTAGCAACATCCTCTAGCCACTACAGTTAAAAGTTTTATTTTCTATTTTTGCATGTGTCTTTCTCCAGCAGTAATATTGCTGTTGGCTTCACATAAATGACCTTGTTTATGTCTTCATATTTTTCATAGCACCAAGCTATGATATAATATACAAATGTAATATACACATTACACATTACTAACAGCATTTAAATTAAATATGATCTGTAGCAGAGGCAGCTCTTTCCTTGGGGATGGTGAGGTCCATCCCCACCAACCTTATTCCTGTTGGTAAAATCTTTCTGAGCCTTATTTCTTCCAGGGCAGAGGACATGCCAGCCCCATGCTGGCACTGGAGCAGTAAACACACACAGAGCATGAGTTGCCCTGTGCAGCCCTCGTGGGCATCCCCACCACCTAGGAATCATTACAGCTGCTCTTTGTATATTATTTTCTTCTGGTTTGTTTCTGCACCAGATCTAGCTCTACTTCATCTCCCTGCCTGCCCAAATGCCTGTAAAGATATGAGGCTCCAGTCCCAACAGGAGCAATGTTTCGCAGCACAGTGAGAGCACCCCATGTCCTCACACCTGCTGGCACAAAATCTGGGGTAACATGGATTAAAGCCACTGTGGTACAGACAGAAGCTACCTCCTGGCTGAACCAGCACTCCCAAATCCACCATGTCCCAACTAGTTTTGGGGTAAAATGTAGCGCTCTTCATAAGTGGGTTAGGAGCTGCAATGTGAGCTCTATGCAAAGAACTGCTCTTCGATGGACTCACTTGGCAAAAAAAGTTTATTTTTCACAAGTTTAACTTTCTTTAAGATGTTTTTTTGTCACTGTGTGGAAGACACGATACGCTTGAAGTGAGGGCCTGGCCTGTAGGAAGCAGGTGTTCCCTTCCAGTCTCGCGTTGCCATCGACGGTCTCAAGACATATGTCATTGTGCATGGAAAGGTAGTCTGAGCTGGAGTGAAAACGCATATGTAACTAGCTAAGTTTGTATCGAATGAAAAAGAGTTGCAAATGTTTCAGAAAAGAAATGAATGTTAAATACTGCAAACCGTGCAGCATCTAGGAGAATCTCATAACCTAAGATGGTCCCAAAGATTTGACACTGGGTGGCAAGGGCCAGATACATCCCTCAAGTGGTGAAGGACTCTGGTTCCTGCCAAGCATAGACCATCACTATTAATACCAAATTTTTACACCAGATTTGACCTGGTGTCTCCTTCTCAAAGGAACCAGTTCACAAAACATGGATTTTGTGTCAGTGTTATGACACTGAAGGAAAACAAATATTGGAAGTTTCAGTATCTAATGATAATGATGAGCACGACATCTTCTCATACAAATTTAAACCATAAAAAAATTCCTGAACACATTTGGATCAGCAAAGTGGGTTCAGACCAGGCTCTCTATCATGTGGCCACAGTGGTTCTAACATGGTAGCAGAAGCCCCACCAGAAGATGACTGAGTGGGGATCTTGGGCAGCCTGTGGTCAGTCATATCCATGGTCTCAGCTTTCTCCTAGACTGCAAACATTACTCCTATTCATGTCAGACTGGAACTGCACTGGGGCAATATTCACCCCGGTTCTGGCAAGCCCAAGCACTAGATCAAATGGCCAAAACCCAAGAATACAAGCTGACATGATTTTCAGAAGTACATATCCTCTGAAGACCAAAGCATAAATGCACAAGGCCATGACTGTTGTGGAGTTGAAATCATTGTCTGCACAAACAACTGGAGAATTTGAGTGCACAACTCTTCCCAGAGCCATTCACATACCCAAATATAGAATTGCATATGAAATCTTAGTAATTTTTAATGTGTTTTAATCCAGCCCTTAGGGTTTATTTGGATACTTGCCACTCTGTTCCCACATCAGTGCATTATTGAATAATAAGTTAAACCTATTAAAAAGTCGCTTTGTGTTGGCTGAAAGATAGAGTTTGAATTACTGTACAAAGGATTTTTCCGCTGATGAACCTAGTGTATGGTGACTCTCTCTCTACACTTGTCCAATTAATTTTGTTTCTAAACTTGAAAAAACCCCCACTTGTATCAAGATAGTTCCTGTTATACTTCAATGTGATTTTGATTACATTATACTACAGAAGTAGCACTGGCCTTCCTTCAAGTCTAGGTGAGAAGCTAATTGGTTTCAAACTGTTTTAAATATGCTGAAGTTATAGTTGTCAATTATTTTTCTGGAACAATAATAATTTCTCAGATTGAACTCTACTTTGTTAAAGAGCTATAAAAGCCAAAATAATTAAATAACTGACATTATTTTCCTTGTTTTTCTCTGCTTTCACATTTAGAATCCTTTGGTTCCTGACCCTTAGATCCAGTTAATTTTGATCAGCTTTCATTCTGAATTTAAAGTGTGCTGCGTTCTCTTCTTTCAAATTAGTATTGTGTTAATATATTTTACATTGCTTAAAGTTACTTCAGGAGCTGGTGCCAAAGGAGATGTGGCAATATCATATAATAAGCTTACTATGCATGCTTACTTTTAATGTCTTTTTACTGATCTAATCAATAATTTTAAAGCAGCATTGCACCATCTTAGTAACCATCTCTCATCAAACTGATTACAAATTCTTTTTAATAGATATTGAAGGCTAATGCACTGTTATAAAATGTAACTATAGACATGCAATAGTGCTGAATACACACAGAATTGCCTTCAAAATTTCAGTTGAGAGTTACACAAAATCATTATTCAGTTTCCAAAAAGAAAAATGTTTCTACAAACATTGCATTAGATGTGTGTTTGTCGCAACACCGCATTCAAAACACATGTCTAGTTACTCATAGACACAGCAGTCTTTTAGTATTCTCTGGGTAATATATTGTTGTCACAGAACATTTATCACTTTTGATACATAATTATCTGTAAAACAGGGATTAGGATTTTGTTGGGTAAGGCCCAGCCATATGTGAAATCAGAACAAGGGTCATTACCTTTAATGCCTTTTTATCTCTTCGGATGCTGGAACAATTACGATTTGGAAAGAAGGAGGACCAGGAGTGAGAATGGGCATATTCCAAGGTGTTCGAGACATCTGTTTGCCTGGATCAGTGTGCAAGACAAAAAAGGAAAATCAAGAGATTCAACAAAAAATTAGCAGCTAATCCTCCTCAAAGGTACATAACAAAACACATTGCAGGGAATGGAGCAGGTACTGGAGAGGGATGGGATGTTTATGGAGCAGAGACTGGATTTCCTGATGGAAGAAGGAGGATTTCCTTGGCTGCATCTGGCCAGAGACATTTTTCCAGTTTTAACACTCTGTTTTCAAAAAGGATTTAGGGTTTAACCAATGGAAATGAATAGATTTGATATTGAAGCCTGGGGGAGCTAGCTTTAGTTTTGGAGGGTTTTTACATGAAAAGCCAATATACATTTTATGAGTATTAGGAATATAGGCTTCACCTTGCCAGATCAGATTAATCTAGCACAAAATCCGTCTATCAACAGTGGCAAATACTGATGTCTGATAGTGCTCAAATTGTTCTTGGATACGTCTATAACAACTGCTCACCCTGACCCCGAGAAGACACGTAACTTCTCTCCTGGTGTGCGGGGATTTATGACCCTCATATATTTCTCTTCTCTCAGTGTAACTGCAGACATTTTAGTGGGGTATTTTTGTTTGATTTGAAATATTTTTTGTAACCGAATCTTACTAAGTTTCCCTATTATTAGCTGTAAGATTGAGCTGGTGTCACTGCAGTTCAGTATGTTTACGTAAAAGGATGCATTAAAAAAGATGCTTATAAAGCCAGGCGTACTGCTCTGAAATCAAGGAGCACAGACATCTGATCGTGCTCCCATTGACATCAGGGGGACTGACTGTTTGCCGGTGCCATATGTGGGAAGAAGAGGAGATCCTGCAGGTGTGGATTTTTACGGCTTTATGCTAGGTGCAATGAAGTCGTGATCAAAGCCGTGTAGTCTGAGGTGTGCACAGCGCTCGCGAACGAGATCTAAGTGCCTGCTGGAGCCTCTACGAGACAGTGGGCTGACACACGGTGGGCACAGATGAGGAGAGGGTTTGCAGGAGCTCCAAATATCCTTTAAAGAACTGCTCGCTTCTCCTACCCGCTTGCGTTTGGTGCGACATGTTCGTCTTCCCACTTACCTGCTAGTTAAAGTGAACTGAAGTGGCAAGGGGACACCCTGCTCTGCTCGCCAGAGCAGGATTTCTGGAGCACATGGATAGAAAAGGGAACTTCACTTTCTTGTCCTCTGGTGACTTCATCCATGTAGAGAGACTACTGCAGAGCATCATAAAGCCAGGATAAATGTTAAGAAAATGGACTAGATGATCACTGTAAGTCCCTTCCAACTGAAAATATTCTATTCTATTCTATTCTATTCTATTCTATTCTATTCTATTCTATTCTATTCTATTCTATTCTATTCTATTCTATTCTATTCTATTCTATTCTATTCTATTCTATTCTATTCCATTCCATTCCATTCCATTCCATTCCATTCCATTCCATTCTATTCTAATTACCAAACACTCCCAAATGAACAACCTGACCGAAGGCACTTGCTAACATAAGGTGTGTTGCACTTAGGGGCTGGGGGGGGAGATTGGTTTGAAATAGAATTTTTTCTCTTCAGTTGAAAAGGTACTTAGTGAATTTAGAGATCAGGCTGCAAGACCCAGAAAACAATTCTTTCTCCAGATCGAGAGTATGAGCTGCAGCAGCAGGCTCTGCTTGTTCATTCTGCCAATGTGTCCCCATCCCAATGAGGAGAGGCCACATATTGAGAAGTGCAAGCAATTCACTTTCCACACCAATTTATTTTTTGGCTCCTTCACTAAGATTAATCCTTCTCCTTTGTATTTAACAGCACCTTTAACTAGCACAACAAAAACAGTTTTATGAATATCAGCAAACAAATCTCCAACCAGGTTGCCAGCTACTGTGGTGGGTTTGCAGGAGAGACATCTGTCCAATGGCAACTTGACCAAGACCACCGACAGAGCAGCAGTCGCAGTCCCATGTGCCGACTTCAAGCTGGTAAACTCCAAGGACTAAATAAAAAGTTGAGATTTTCTCAGTTCTGTTACCAGTGCTCTGAAATTTCCCGTCTGTTTCTAAAAACTGCTCTTTATTTTGCAGTTGGCATAAGAAATGCCCCAGAATGCAGCACAAAGCTCTAAAAGCAAAATAGCCTGCTCTTCTTTCCATGGAGTCTATGCACAGACTTTTCTCCAAGGCCTCATTTTCGTTATCCAAAAGACACTCAGACAAATTTCAGCTTCCGTCATAGTCACAGCCTGAATAAAATTTAAATTTAAATTTATCTGAATAAAATAAAATCCCAGATAAGTATATTCTGAAACTGGGACCTCGGGCTGAAGGATCAGAACTCACTTCGAAGTCCAGAACAACAATGGACATATTCCTCAGTTAAGGCATGGCTGCATTCACATGAGAAAAGCTATTTTTGTAAAACCTTGGCTTTTAATGGCAGGAATCTTAGATCTAATTTCTACAGTTGGATGCTGAGCAGCTATGAAACATATGCTGTGAAATGCAGGACGGAGTATCTGACCCTCCACTCCAGCACTTCTCAGCCTTCTGCTCCCTAGCATCCTTTTCTGAGCCCTCGGGTCCCAGTTTGTGCACAAAGTGCCAGCTTTTCCCTCCTTTCCATGCCAGCCCCAATCTCATGTCTGTTCTAAATATGGTTTTGGCAATGGTTTAAGCGCTTGGTTGAAGCGTGTGTGTGTTTTAACCGGTACGTTTTTTCTGCGCAATTCCTTTACAGGAACATGTCAGACTGATTTGAAAAAGTACCTGATACAGGAACGGCTTATTTGCTTTTCCACCCAGGAACTGGAATGCTCTTAAAAAGCACAGTTACACTAGAATAGCCAGATCTATGCCAATACAGGTAAAATGGTGCAACCTCCTGGTGCTCACAGTGCTTTTCTCCAGTTCTCAGCATCACTCCTTGCCATGACAACTCAGTCTCTACTTTTGTCACATTTAGAATCTCTGAGTCCCCATGCCAAGGTCTCAGGACAGGGTGGACAAAGCCCACCAATCCTCTGTTATAATCTCCAGGTCTTTTTAAAAGAAATGTAATCGATAGCCCAACTTTGAACTTCCAGCTTGCCCTGAGGCTGGCTGAGCGTATTCTTCTATCTTCAGTTTCTAATATGCCTATGTTTGTCCTTGTTGTACAAGTAGTTCTTGGCTAGACATAACTGTCAACTTTGCTGGAGACACAGTGTAAATATTTTGCACTTGTACAGCAGTGTACTTACTGAAGGAAATTGTGCTGCATACCAGTCTGTGCTGGGTTAACAGAAAAAGCAAGTTTTCTCATCTCTTTGGAGCAGCTCAATCTGTAGTGTGGTGCATGATTTAGCAGCATTTGTGATGTTTCCCTGATTAATTCTTAAACAGGTCTCCTAGCAACAGACAAAGGGAGACCACAAGTCCTTTGCCATAGAAGAAACATCTTTGTATTTTCGCGTGGTGTCAAGTATTAGGATTCTTACTTTCCCATTTATGAATGTGCACAGAGGTCTCTGGCATACAGTCACTTCTCCACGTATATATATTCCTGAGACAAGGCACTGGGTTAGGGAACCTTCTGTAGGCACAAAACAAGAAATAAGAAAAGTAATTTCTTAAATTTCTTAAAATTCTTAAAATTCTAGCAACCGGGTTTGAAATTCACAGTAATTACTTGGTTAAGATATTTCTTAAAGGTTGCCAGGTTCAGTTTTAGAGATTTTTAGGATACGTTCTGTACCCTTCTAGGTAATCCACAGCTGAAAAGAGTGAGAAAAGTAAGGCAAGACTCTTTTTGATATTTCTGCACACAGAACAACTGTATTTGCAAATCATTTCCACTGTTACCGAAACTACGTGTGAATATATGTCTGAGCTCCTGTCTGATATGACCAGAAAATTTGATATTAGAATGTGACCCTTATACATTTTTTATATGTGAAAATAAAATAAGACTGCAATAGAATAAATACACCATTTCCATTATTTCTACCTTCCAACCTATAAAAGCCTATTCCTTTCAAAATTAGGCACAGTGCCTATGAAAGAAAGTGTCATTAGCAGAAAAGCAGCATTTTTCACTGAAACACAAAGTATCAGTAGAACTCATGTGTGATTTGAATTAAAATTGTACCAAAAGACTGCAGCACTTGTGCATCCTTCTGGAAAAATAAAGGTGGAGCCTCAAAGGCAAATTTTTCTTTGCACTCAAGGAAACCTCCCATTGGGCGTGCTAGGAGGAAAAAGCTGGTGTTTTCCTAAAGGCAGTAAGACAACTAGTTAATCCAGGGAAAAGATAGCTGGATAATTGTAAACTGTTAAATCCTTAAATTAAAGAACAGTACAAAGGAATCTCAGCAGACACACACACAAGGTATTTGTCCTCTCCTCAGTTCTAATAAAATTGTTGTTTTGATGGATTTATTAATTGACTTCAGGATTAGATGCTTTCCTTAGATGTGGCTTCATGATCTGGAAGTAAAATTAACATAACAGCAGAATGCAGATTCCGAAGTGAAAAAGGAGTTGAAGTGCTAAAGAACTGAGAAACAAGGGTAAGTGTTTAGTTGAGGGGCTTGACCCCTTTAGGAAGCAAAATCTAACAAAAAGATTTGTTTTCCTATAAATTACATTTGGGGAAGCAGGACTTTATGCGAAATTAATCCCAACTTTAGAGTGAATATTCTGTGTATGTGCATTATTGCTTGTGTAAAGATTTGCAAGATTGAGCTCTCATCACACATTCCTGGGTCATTACCTTAAATCAAGTCTTGAAACTTAAATACTGAGTTGCCATCATTTCTGAAGACTGCAGGGTGAGTTTTTGTGTGAGTAAGAAGGTGGGATGGGCAGATGGACCAAGAGGTGGGTTTGGGTTCTCACCCAAACTGGGGAATGGATCGTGAGGTCTGCGATCCCCTGGCACACACGCAGTGAGGTTCCTCCATCCTGCACCCAGAGCCCAGCACCGCTTCCAGCTCAGCTTGTCCTCCGTTTAGCTGCCTCCTAGGGCAGATGTGTTCAAAAGTATGAAGCCTGAGCTCCCTTTTTCCAATTCTCAGCTCTCTGCTCTTCTGCACTGCGAGAAAGCAGTTCTCTATGCTGAGAAACAGCTTGACAATTTAAGGAAGTGTATAAGACTATCCATCATTAATATGAAGCCTTAAAAGTATGTTTAATTTTGTTGTCTTTGGGAAAACAGCAGACTAAAATTCCAGCTGCTCAAAATATGTCAGCATTAACTGCAACTGCAGGGCTTTGAGAGTAAATCGTAGAAGCCACATTGATTTATACATCTGTCTGCTTCCGTGGTGCAAAGTTCAGTCTCTGTCTTTTATCATTGGTTCATTATGGGTGCATCCCACCATACTTGTTTGATTTTTATTCTCAGATTTTGTGTAGTTCAAAATGCAGAGCCAGTTCCTGAAGAAACTGCTGTCTTCAGAGAAGTGGAACTACATTGGCACAATCCAGTTACGATTTTGAGTCTCGTGCTGGTAGGATACCCCTCCAAAGAAACACTGGGTGCAGCTTTTACAGCCAAGCCCACCTTACAACATTAACCCCCCACTTCTCTCACAGAAAAGTATTTCAGAAGATAAAGGATAGCATGTTTTCCATAACCTTTCAGCAGATGGCATCAATTAATCCATCTTCTAACTGAAAATGTTAATATTTTGAAAGAATGAGAGAACATTCACTTATTTTATTCCCCTTCCCACAGGCATACACTTAAAAAATATTTCTTAACTTATCTTAATTCATATCTCCTATTCCATAATTACCATTTTACTATACTTTCTGCCCCTGTCATAGCTTAGTTGTGTTTTTGAAATTTAATCAAATAATAATTAAATTCCGAGGGTAACACCTCTGGTTATCTCTTCATAATTAAACTTTACTTTTTTCTTCAGAAATATTTGAAAGGAAAAAGGAATTGCTTGTAAGAATGCATGCATATCATTTGTGTCTGAGTTTGATGACTGAAGTGACTTTGGCAGGGAATTCAGAGGAGATACACTTAATGCACTCCAATATTGGCTTTTTGGAATTTTTATTTTTTCATTTGGGATTGGTTAGCTAATTTCAATAAGTCCCAAATACATGCCAAACACAAAACCCAAGAGGTTTGTAAGCCTACTATCTTAAACATTGTTTTTGCTGAGCAAGGTAGGACATACAAATTCTACTCTTTTTTACCTTCCCTCACAGGCAAACTAAATTATACTACTGTTTAACATGATTCAAAATTCTTTCCTAGATATGTTCAAGGAGGATCTATCAGTATTTGCATAATGGGGCATTGGATTTTCCCTGAAAACCTCGGGCAAAATCCAAATCTCACTTTGCTGAAGAGGAGCCAGACAGAGTTAGAGTGCTATTAATACAGTGAGAGCCGTGCCCAGGCTACCATTCTGTTAGGCAACAATCTTTCTTCGCTCAAGGCAAGGGTTACTTGGCATCTGAGATTCACAAAGGAAAAAAAACACCCACACCATAACCCTCTCAATATTTCAGAGTTTACATTGACAAAATTGTTCTTAATATTTTATTGGATTATCTCCTCACTAGATGGCTTGAGGGTATTTTCCTCAAAATAAATAATGGTCAAGAAGATCTAAAATAATAGCTTTTTATTCTATGGTTATTTACAGTCCCATGATTAAGTCATGAAACTGCAGAATATGCAAAGAGGTGATTATAACATTGTCAGTGTCAACCAAGGTGTCTGACAAGAGTTAGCTGGGCAAGTGAATCCCCAGCTGTGACAGATGTGGCAGCGAGTGGAAAGAACATAGGTTTAGTCTATCAGCAATGGAAAGGAAGATTTGAAAAGTGCTGTCAGAGATGAAGAGGGAAAATAATTATGATGATAGAGAAAGTGACACAAGTTTCCCCAAAGCTGAACTTACAGCAGGGCAAAGAAAGGGAACAGTAAATAATAATCAGTGCATATGTTACAGGCAGAATGATGTGTTTGTTCTTGGTTACGTGGAATAATTCTGCAAGTAAAATTGGCTGTTGAGTATTGCACATCAATGTTTCTTACCTTATTAGATTACAAGGTTTTACAGCACTCTCTCAGAACCTGATAACAGTTCAGAGTCACTCTCCTTACACAAACCTTGACAACTATACAGCATTTTAAATTTAATTACTTTAGCTGAAACTGTTCCTGGTACAAAGTTTGTTTTCAAATTAATTAATCTGCTTCCTCCATATGTCACAATTCTCTTTTGTATCCTTCATGATCTTTCAGACATGAACAAAACTCATCCAAGATCCATATGTCTATATATTTGCAGTTGTTCTGCATTTATACCTGATTTTTTAAATTTAAAATGTCATTGAAAAGCTGTATTAAAAAATAACAAAAAGCTTTTCAGAATTTCATGTAATCTTAATATACTTTTTTTTTATTATGTGAGAACTCTTATCCCCAATATGAACACTAATCTCATTCATATTACAACTACCTAAGGAAGTTACTGGGCATTTGACCTTTTAATGCAATCCAAGAGCTGGAATAACTTAAGTCCATAGATAATGAGCAGGAACTCTGCAGATCACTGTCTAGTTGTCCACAACAACAATATTCTAGAGCAGTTAACACCTAATCTAATTAGTTTCCTTGGGGAGGGAAAAAAAAAAAAAAAAAAAAAAAAAAAGAGAGCACTATCTCTCTGGGTTTATAATGTCTAGTTTTTAATCCTATAATTAGCATTGCAGTGGCTTATCCTGGTAGCAGAGATAGTCAAAGTTATCAGCTTTGTTACCCAAATTAGAATTCCTAGCCTCTCCCAGTTCAAGCTATCTCAAAATAATTATAATAATAGTAATTTTTTTTTTTTTAAAAAAAGGACAGGAATCTCACAGCTCTCTTGTGTCTTCATATAGTACGTTTACTGACAAAAATGAGCACCTCATTATTTTCCAGTGGTTCTCAGTGGTTGGGCTGGCAGAGGACAATCCTCTGGCATCCTCACATTTTCTGTACAAAATCCCAGTAAAAGTGCTCTGGGTCTCAGAAGCCTCTGGGCCTCTTGATCAAGGAAGGGCTGGTGCAACCCAGGAAAAGGAGAGTGCTTGAACAACTGCTGCTCCCAGCTGCAATAGTCTCAACCATTCCCATTCTGGGAAGGTTTAGAAGTCAGTGGACCAGCAAAATCTTCACTAATAACAGTCACAAGCATTAGAAGACTACGAATAGGTTATCCCGAGCTCTTTCCAATCATGGGTTTTCTTATCAGAAAGCTGAAATAAAATGGATTATTTTTCCCTACCTAAATTTTGTTACTCCTTAGGATAACGAGGAAACAAAAAAAGTCATTCATTGCCTAAATATTGACCTCTGATCTAGAGCCTTATGGAAATTTTTCATAGTTTAAACTTTGGGAAAGAAAAAAAAGGCTCATAATATCAACAGTTAACTGTGATGACTATCACTGTTGGTCTGCCACAAGAAAGCCAAGAAATCTTAAATGTTCTGCTGATCTTGTGCCTTCTGTGACATCGATTTCCTTTATTTTTAGATCAACCACTCTTGAGTGCAAAGCTGCATTTTGCTTCACCGAGATTTGTGAATATAATGGTGAAAGTCTGGGAGTCAACTGAAGTTTAAAAGACTCTTGTCTTTAGGAGAGTTGGAGAGGTAGATAGAAGGGAACTCTCGTTATGACAACTTTATTGAGGATCAGTACATGAGGTTTGGATTTTTCTGGATCTTGCTTAATATTTTTCAGATCTTGACAAAAGAGTGTAGCCCCATATTCAGGGGATGCACTAGAGTATGAAAGGAGCAGAGTATATATTCACAGTAACATATCAGGTCTTGAGTTCAGTTACACTGGTAGGAATCCACTGATAAAAAAAAGCATTAATTTTATCAAATTATCATAAATTAATTATATCAACATAGTAAGTGCTATATAAAAAAGAAAAAAATGTAACCAATTTATACTCCAATGTGTTTTTTTTTCTTTCTTCTTTCTTACCCTCCCCGCCCCCTCCCCGTATTAAGGACAGATGGTGAAAAGCACATGGTTTTCACTTCAGATTTCACCGTGTAATTTTGAGTACACCTTAAACCATGAAGGATGAGGCATGGAATACAAAGAATTATCCATGCTGCAGAAAAAAGACATGGTACCAGCATAGTTTTGTTCACAGCTCTTCCTTACAAGCAACAGCAAACACAAAGGAAGATGGTGAAATCAGAAGGTGGATGGTTTATTACTGGCAAGAGCTCCAGATCTGGGGAACTTGGCACAAGACTGGAAGTGTGACAATTTAAATATATGAAATTTCAGAGGATTAGGAAAACTATTCTAAATGTCTTATTGAAACACACTACACAATCATCTGCCACAAAAGTGGAGCCATTTAATTTTAAGGCAATTTTAAAATCAAAGTGAACACATCTCTCATTCAAAATGAGTGAGATTTGGCAGGTCCTTTACAGACAAGAAGAGTTAAGCCCTAGTGCAGACTGTAAAGTTCTGGTTCACATCGTCAGAAACTACAGAAGGGAAAAAAATCCTTAACAACATCTATGACTGAGGGGGGAAGTGTTCCCCTGGAAATCAGAAGGGAAATCAAGAGTCATTGTTGTGGGAATTTTTATCTCCAGATCAAAGGTTTCAGAGCAATACAGGCTGTTTATGTAAGAAAAACATCTTTAGAGCAGGGAGAAGAAAAAAGATAACAAGCACATGGGAGTATTTGCTCTAAGAAGTCAATGAAAAATAAGTATTCATTACTAGAGAAGAAACATTTGCACAGTTCAGCAAACAGCCAATGAGCAACAGAGGAAAAGGCAGAGAGCACAACAAATTTTGAGGGTGATGACATGGAATTTGTCTAATAATCTTAAACACACATATGATTGAACGGGTTTGTAACTCAGGTTAGACCATCAATGTGAGTAAGACAAATAATTGATACACAGAAAAAAAACAGGCTAAACTCTGCAAAAGTGCCTAGTGATTAAATCAGTTAAGTTATTCAAGTGACTAAACATGTACAGAAGTATCAAAGTGTATTTTTCAAAAGCACCTGGATATTTCCACATACACTTAGCCCCAGCTCAAGTTTTTGAAATGACCTAGGGTCAGATTTGTGGAGTTATTCAACAGCCTAAAATATATACATAAATACTAATGGGACCTACATAATTGCTTAACTAATTCAATTGCTTGACTTCTGTTAAAAATTTCAATTAATATATTCCACTGGGCTTTGAAAAGAAGTTGTAAATGCTGAGAATTTATTCATTAAGCATTCATCTTCATAATCTGGTGTGTAAGAATAACAATGTTAAATGCTCTTTGCTGGCATCAGATGGATCTTTTGACCACCTAAATGCCAGCAGTCTGAAATTATCTTCTGTATTCTAGACTGTTCACTATGACTTTATCAAACATGGCAAGCAAATTTCACTATTATTTCTCCTAGCATAAAATTTGGGTTTTATCTTCAGATTTATCGATTTGATTTTAGCTCCATCTGCACTTGCTAAGTAAAATTAATTGGAATCACATTTACCATGATCAAACGAAAATTAAATAAGATTATTAAACTGGAGATATTTCTTCTTCTGTTTTAGGTAGAGTTAAACCAGAGATTTTTCCCGTTCTTTTCTGGCTGTGGAATTTTTTCTATTCACCCTTAAACCCAAAGAAATAGAAGGAATTCAACATAATACTCTGCTTTTTCTTTTCTCTATTACTAGCTAAAAACACTGTCCATGCAGTCCTTTTCATTTTAAAACTCCAATAGGAGAATTATAGACTATTCTATTTCTTCAAAAGGGTACCATTTTGAAAATATACAGGGAAAATGATTAATAAAAATTGGAGCACCGGCACTGATTGAACATTAGTGTATATGCTCAACCACTAAGCCGGTCTGTGTAAGATGTGCTTTATACTCAGAACATTGTGCGCATTCAGAATGAGAAAATTAGTTTAAAACTATCCAAGAACTTCTGAACTATAGTTTAAGTTCCATCATCCTCTCCAGAAAGGGAGAGCAATTGTCACCCACTTGCTGCCAATACAATCCAGGAAAGGAATGCTTTGCCCTCTTTTCTTTATGTACATAGTAATGGCATGCAATTTTAATTTGTTTCTTGGTGAAGGTCCCGAGGCTGTTTTCCTGTATTACCTCTAACTGTTTATTTTGTGTCCACTGACAAGACAGGAAGAGGAATAAAAATTGAGTAAGAAAACCTTACAAATATGTCAACATTTAATCTGCAGATCATCTCTGCCCGGTGTGCTGTTACCTAACCCTTGATATCCTACATTAAATTACACTTCTGATAGTTCTCTCTAACCTTGATTTAAAGGTCCATCTCCACCCCTCCTCCTTTTAAGCAAATTTTTCAGGCTGAACTCAAGACAGAAGATAACATTATTTTCCACTTTGATTTTTAGAATTTTCAATTTCTGAAATATTTTCAATTAGTAGAACATGGCAAAGGGTGTCTAAGACATCTTTCATTTCTGAAAAAAACACAAGCTTTCATCATTAACTTGTCAATGCAATTAGCCATATTCTTGATGTGATGCATTTCTCAAAAGCACTACTTTTCTGTTTATTGTCAAGGACCACATATCTATGACAAACCTTTCAAAATGAGTGAAAAGGTTAAAAACATCTCCTCTGAGTTTGTGTTCAAACATTCTGCACGTTCTCAAACATTCCTCTCCCCAACTGATTTTCTGAGGTCATGTTTTTCATTCTTACCCTGATGCTGTGGTTGCTATGCCTTTAGACATTGCGATACCATATGAGAAAACCCTAAATAACTGTATTGTGAGTGCTGACTTAGTAACTAATAAAATGAGAGCTTTACTGAACCACACAAAAGAGCCATGTTTCTGTACATTTAACAAACTGCTGAAAGACCTGTAATTTAGATAGCAGGAACTAAGAAGTTTTGTGCTCTAAGAAGGGAAGAGATAAAGGGCTATAAAGCAGAGGAAGGGAAAAGATAAAGAGCATCACTGCAAGATCCATTTTTGATACTATCAATCCCTTTTAGCCATTCCTTTTAGCTAAAAGGTTTGTTTACACTGTCCTGGGTTTTTATTCCAAATGTCAAAGTGACAGAAATGATATGGAAAACATAGATTAGAAAGCAATTGCCCAAGTACAATGTCCTCTCAGGTAGAGAAGAGATTTGCTTTATGAAGCCTTGGACAGAGGGAACATGATAGTCCTTTCATACTCCAGACTGCAGGCCAGCTGACTACTAAAACCCAGGCTCTCCCTAAGTCCCTACTTGCGTTAATCAGCAATTGCTGCCTATACTACACCAACTGCACTGGTTCCTGGAGTTTCCTTCGATGCAGGAAAGGGAAAATTTCTTCTGATGTCTTTGTAGACCATGTCAAGGAGAGAGCCTTGACCTGCAGACCTAGTGGAGGTGGGTAACCCACACTCCCACAGCGTGCAGAGCTATTGCTCCTTGGAGCAGACTGGCCAAGTCTAAACTGTAGAACATTTGCATTCCCATGGGTTGCATGTCTCCTGTGGCTAAGCAGGGATCATGGGAAGAAACTAGAATGCACTCAACATGGACTGTCCAGAGAGCAGGGCTTTGGAGCGAAGTGGGAAACAAGCCCTTGTAGATTTGGATCTTTTTTCAAGGAGGGCAAATAAGTGTTTGCATAAGCCTTCCATATTACCAAAACTACCTTTACATCATGGGCCAACGTAAAAACTGGTATATGGGTTCATAAGAGCTACTGATGAGGTAGCTCTGTACGTTAGGGAGTGTTTTGATTGTCTAGAGCTTAATGATGGTGACAACAGGGTGGAGTGTTTATAGGTAAAAATCAGGGGGAAGGCCAACAAGGCAGATATCATGGTGGGAGTCTGTTACAGACCACCCAACCAGGATGAAGAGGCAGATGAAATATTTTATAAGCAGCTGGGAGAAGTCTCACAATTGCTAGCCCTTGTTCTCATGGGGACTTCAATTTACCAGACGTCTGCTGGAAATACAGTACAGCAGAGAGGAAACAGAGTAGGAGATTCCTGGAGTGTGTGGTAGATAACTTCCTGACAGAGCTGGTGAATGAGCCAACTAGGGAAGGCGCCCCACTGGACCTGTTGTTTGTGAACAGAGACGGACTTGTGGGTGATGTGATGGTTGGAGGCCGTTTTGGGCATGGCGATCACGAAATGATAGAGTTTTCGATTCTCGGAGAAGTAAGGAGGGGGCTCAGAAAAACTGCTACCTTGGACTTCCAGAGGGCAGACTTTGGCCTGTTTAGGAGCCTGGTTGACAGAGTCCTGAAGGGCAAAGGAGTCCAGGAAGGCTAGACTTTTTCAAGCAGGAAATCTTCAAGGCTCAGGAGCAGGCCCTCCCCATGTGCTGAAAGATGAGCTGGCGGGCAAGAAGACTGGCCTGGCTGAACAGACAGCTTTAGCTGGAACCCAGGAAAAAAAGAAGAGTTTGTGACCTTTGGAAGAAGGGTCAGGCAACTCAGGAGGTCCACAAGGATGTCGTGAGCTTATGCAGGGAGAAAATTAGCAGAGCCAAAGCCCAGTTAGAACTTAACCTGGCTACTGCCATAAAAGCCAATAAAAAATGTTTCATCAGCAACAAAAAGAGGGCTAAGGATCCTTTATTGGATGTGCGGGGAGACATAGTGACAAAGAATAAGGAAAAGGCTGAGGTACTTCATGCCTTCTTTGCCTCAGTCTTTAACAGTAAGTCCAATTGTTCTCTGAGTATCCAGCGCCCTGAGCTGAAAGACAGGGACAGGGAGCAGAATGAAACCCCCATAATCCAGGGGAAATTATTAGCAACCTTCTACACCACTTAGAAACACACAAGTCTATGGGGCCAGATGGGATCCACCCAAGGGTACAGAGGGAACTGGTAGAAGTGCTCACCAAGCTACTTTCCATCATTTATCAGCAGTCCTGGCTAAGCGGGGAGGTCCCAGTTGGCTGGAAGTTAGCAAATATGGTGCCCATCTACAAGAAGTGCTGGAAGGAGGATCTGGGGAACTACAGGCCTGTCAGTCTGACCTCAGTGCCAGGGAAGGTTATGGAGCAGATCATCCTGAGTGCCATCGCGTGGCACATAGAGGACAAGCAGGTGATCAGGCTTAGTCAGCATGAGTTTATGAAAGGCAGGTCCTGCTTGACTAACCTGATCTTCTCCTGTGACAGGGTGACACACTTAGTGGATGAGGGAAAGGCTGTGGATGTTGTCCACCTGGACTTTAGGAAAGCCTTTGACATCATTTTCCACAGCATTCTCCTGGAGAAATTCGTTGCTCATGGCTTGGATGGGTGTACTGTTTGCTGGGTAAAAATCTGGATGGATGGCTGAGCACAAAGAGTGGTGGTGAAGGGAGTTAAATCCAGTTGGCAGCTTGAGTTCACTGTGTGCATGTCTGCACAGTTCAATAACCTAAGCTCCAGAAGAGATCATAGGAACAAAGCAGCATGCATGCAGGGTGGGCAATCAAGAGCCCAGGGTTTCGCAGTGGATTAGGAAGCAAAACAACTCCTAAACTGTGCCCTGTGTTAAAATGAGGACTTTGGACGGGATTATCAGGAGGTGGGTAATTCAGCTGCTCTGTATGTTCTTGCATGGAGGGACTAATGGCAGCTCTGGGAGCTGTCTCAGTTTGGGCCATGCCCTGAACTAATGTTTCTAGCTGCAATGAAATGATTGACTGTGGAAGTGATATTAGTCTAGTTCAGTGTAAAGGTGAGCAGAGCAGTTTAAACAATTCTTCAGCAGTAATTTAAAGTAAACTGGATTGAATTAGGAACAGCCCTTTACAGCCATACCACCTACAGCTGAGGAGGGCTTTAAAAAGCTGTCCTTGACACCTCTTAGCTTTTAGTTATTCTTATCTCCTAGTTTCTTTATGACTCTGTCATTCAATCCGCCGTCCAAGCTGCATCTTGCTCAGAAACAGCTCAGGCTAATTCCCCAGTTTTCAAGAAAAAAATGTGACAGCTAAAGAACAGTGTCTGAGGGCAGGACCAGGGGAATTGACAGCAAGGGAGGAGCAGGACCTTAAAAGAGTGGTAGTACGACTGGTCGTAACAGCAGCTGTTCTTTCTCCTGTCCCTCTATATGGGCATGTGAGGTCTGAGCCTGATTCAGGGTTGAAAAATGCTGTCTCTTTAGTCAAAGACAGACAGAGTTGTTCATGGAGAGGGATAGCCGCTGTGAATAGTCTGGTGTTATGGTGAAAAATATTAACAGTTCTCTTGGTAACAATTATAAGAATTAGATTGACACTTTTCCTTCTAACTTTCTGCTGTTCACTCATTTTTGTACAAATTAAGCATCACAATCAATTAAGCATCACACAAGAAACATCTACAGTATTGTGGGTCTATCTGAAATAGACGATATTATTTTGCATATATTCTGCCCCAAAGTTAGATTAGGAGTTCTGTCTTAAATCTATCACCCCATATATCCTTAATCGGTTTTTCATGAACCATAAATTCTTTCAAAATATTTCACTGCAAATCACACACAATCCCTTGTTATCACTGTGGTGGATTATTAATTTGCTGGTCCACATAGCTGCACTCACAGGATCCATGCTCCTGTCTGCAGGTCAGGCTGGGCACTCTCTTTTGCTGTCGCACTCTGTGCATGTATATACTTCACCACTTCAGTGATTTACTCATTTATTCTGCAGCAATAATATGTAATAAAAAAGCATATAGTTTTGCCTTCACACAATATCATGAATGTATCAAGTTTGATCTGGTCTTGTCTCATCCTGGGCTGGCTTGGGTTGAAGATCGCTGTGTTTGGCACAGGGACAAGAGAGGAGCAGGGCTGGTGCGGTGCCCATGTTCTTGCTGTTCTTGCTCAAGCAACAGCGGAGGGCCAGTGCAGCACAAGCTAGAGCTAGACTTGATGCTCCTGGTGCAACGCTCACACTGAAATGTTCAAGAAACTGGAGTGGGATCAGTAAAGGCAATATTCAGATATCCTTTTTAATCAGGTGTTCCTCTCTAGCTTTCAAATCCTGAATGGGGAAGCAGCACAAGAGACAACCCAATGTGTGCATATAAGTAAAAAACCAGTAGCAGCATAATTAGTTGATAACAGAAGCAAAAAGGTAACCAGTCTTCAAAGATGATTTGAGAAAGCACCAGGGTGAAATGGGATTTTTCCCATTAATTAACCAGGGCTGGGCTTTCCCTAGAAATTTAACATCTTCCTAGGTGTCTGACCTAATTTTTAAACTTATTAGGAGCTACACAAGTGAAAATCAAGTAGATCATTTTCATTGTGTCATACTTTGAAAAAATTGCACTGGAAAGTTGTCCCCTAGAAAAATAATAATTTCATTTTAGAACATAATATTTATTTGATAGCTCAGTGCACTATTTCAGCATTTCCTTTTACATGAAATAATATGTATGCAGCACAGTGATACAGAATGGTATTATAAAAACATTTCACAAAGTTCAATTGCACATAATGGCTTATACTGCCTATGCATATGTGTATACAGAGTATAAGCTTTATTTCACGGAAAAAAAAGAAGTGGAAATTTGCAGTATTTGTTACACTTATCAGACTAGAACACCTTTAAAAGGTTTCTTTTGAAAGATGTTTCTGTGTGACCAAAAGCAGTTAATAGTAGTTTCTTGCTGAAGACCTCAAGCTATCTTTCTATTAAAGACTGATACTGTAAAGTCCTGTATATCTATTTCTGCTATGGTCTATGAAAATCCAGTTGCACAGCCGTAGAAGAAGGAGTTGTACTTGTGCAGTTGGTTTTGTTTAGAAGGGCTATGCTATGCATCTTGTCTGTGTTTTCACAATAATCCACTATTGCTTAATAACAATCCATAATGTTCTAAAAATAATAAGCCTAGGTGGCCTGGAAAAATAGAAAATGGAAATCCTGTCACATTTTATCCAGAGGGAATTGATACATTTTGTTTTGCTCCATTCCCTAAAGGGTACAGCAGATGTACAGGTGGTAGGCTAGAAATTGTTATAATTACAAAACCTGTATTCAGTTCCTCGGAGAGCTTTGAAATTTTCAACATACAGTAGAAACTCGAGCTTTGAAGAGAAAAAAAATCCATATGCCCAAAGAACAATAGAGTACAGGATGATTTCCTGAATAATTTACTGCAGCAAGTCGATCATTAAGAAATACAGCACAACAAACAAAACTCAGAAGAAGCGCTGTAAATCTAAACAATATCAAAACCAAAATTGCTGGCCCACAAAGTTTTTATATATATATATATGCACAAATTTTGTTTTACACTTTCCGCACCTACAGAGTGGTTATAGAAGAATCTATACAGATGGACATCACTCTTCTCCCTCACCCTATCTCTGTTGCCTGTGAATTGAAGCTATTTGTTTCCTGTGAGGGGAAAAGCCTTTATTACTACTAATATAGGAAAATGAGTTGAATTCTGTATGTTCCTATGCAGCTGCAAAATAAATGATGCTTACTCTATTTTTGGAAACTGTCTGTCATTGGTGATGGCAATAAAAGAGAAAAGGTTTTCAGGTTGTTGCTTATAATTGTGTTGTGCTGTTGGGTACCATGCCATTCTCCTAAATCCAAGAGGCCATGGGTGAATCCTCTGTTTTTCTGTGCAGATCCAAAACCTACTGACATCAGTATGAGGCTCATAGCCTTTCATCAATACTGCTGGGACACTCACATGTTCCTTCTAAATCAAGATATGCAATTTATGGATATCTTCTGGAGATAAGAACATTTTAGAATCATAGAATCATATAATTACTGGAAAAGGCTGGAAAAGACCCGTAAGATCGAGTCCTACCATTAACCTAGCACTGCCAAGTCCACCAACAAACCACGTCCTTAAGTGCCACATTTACACATCTTTTAAATACCTCCAGGGATGGTGACTCAGCCACGACCTGGGCAGCCTGTTCCAATGTTTGATAACCCTTTCAGTGAAGAAATTTTTCCTGATATCCAATCTAGACTTCCTCTGGCACAGCTTGAGGTCATTTCCTCTTGTCCCATCACTTGTTACTTGGGAGAAGAGACTGACCCCCACCTCACTACACCCTCCTTTCAGGTAGTTGTAGAGAGCGATAAGGTCTCCCCTGAGCCTACTTTTCTCCAAGCTAAACACCCCCAGTTCCCTCAGCCACTCCTCAGAAGACTTGTGCTCTAGACCCTTCACCAGCCCCGTTGCCCTTCTTTGGACACACTCCAGCACCTCAATGACTTTCTTGTAGTGAGGGGCCCAAAACTGAACACAATATTTGAGGTGCAGCCTCACCAGTGCCGTATACCGGGGGTCAATCACTTCCCTAGTCCTGCTGGCCACACTATTTCTGATACAAGTACAAAATTTTATGTAGATCTGTCCCAATTATTTGACAATCTGCATTGTTCAAATTTCATCCCTTCCTTATATAATTTGAAATTCATATGGAAATTGAAATGCACTGTAAGATGGTTTCAAGTTTCTCCTGGGAGTTTGGCAATAGCGGAGTTTCCTTGTGTTTAGCATTTTAACCCCTTGTTGTATTTACCTGCAGCCTCTTTGTTACAGGGGAACACAGCAGCCATCTCAGGGATGAACATAGAGAAGCTTTAGCGTATTTGGTGCCTAGAGCATTTAGTGACTGGCATAGCACCAAATTATTAATACTGTGATAAGAGCTTTAAATCAGGTCCTGTGATGTACATCCTTTTCCTTTTAACCACTGAGTGTTTTTCTGCTAGTCACTGTCACAGCTCTTATTTAACCTCTTATGTTTAGGAGATTGTGCTTAGGTAAGTAAGAGTGAGGCAGAGGAAAGAAGGGGCGAATGATGTCAAGGGAGGAGGATGAGGGCAGAAGGTTCAAGGCAGTGTCTCAGAATGATTAACTGAGCCCAGGGCAGCCATCATGATGCCCTGTGAGAAGATGTGAACTCATGCACCAGTACCTCCACAGAGAATGAAGCAGGAACTGTGATTTTTCTATTTTTTTCATTTTGATTTCTAGTCTGTTTATAGATCATGCGTTATGTGCTACCTTCACTTAGCATGGTTTACAAAGAACAGCCTAATCCCAATCATTATTAAAATTATTTGATAAATAATCTGTTATACTAGTAAAACTTCAGTTTAATTGAAAACCTAAAAGCTATTATACAATGGCTTTTTAACAGTCTCACTGGAGTCCACTCTGATAAAATCTATAGGGAAATCACTCCCTGCATTGCTGTTCTCTTTACGCAGCTTTTTAGACAATAGGCTCACTTTACTTCCTTTACTGCTTTTCCTCTGTACCATAGCAACTTTGTTCTTTGCTGTTTTTCACATAAAACAAATCCAAACACTAACAAATAAAGGAATTATCATTTAGCAATTGCTGTCACTTCTGAGGGACCTTACAGAGTGGAAACTTGCCATTCAGTCTCTGCAACTGAGAAGGAAAAAGTGTTTGTTCTTCTGTTCACCCTAAAGACAGCGTCATGTTCAAATGGACTTCACAAGCTCAGCTCCATCAGCAGACACAGGAGGAATGCAATGTCACAGTTATTTTTGTGTATACTTTGAGTTGGTATAGCTATTTCTATTATGGAAATGCACCTTTCAAGTCTTCAAGATTTGTTTTCTCCAATACAGAATAGCATGAATTTAATGGTATTGTCTGCTTCCTGAGATGTCCTGACTCAAGAAACAAAGTAGGAACCTATCTTTTAGACTTTTACATACAAAACATATGAAAAGGGAAACTGAAAATCTCTGTAAGCAGCATCATTCTGTGAGCTTTATAGCATTCTTAAGTATGTAGTAAATTGTGTTAGCATAGCTGTTAAACAGAAGCATTTAAAAGAAGAGTATTTCAATTTTTTCAAAATAATAAAAAACCAAACAACTGAAAAATAACCCTCAGAGAATATGCTGGCACTTACATTTCTCACAATTAAACTCCAAGCAAGGGATTTTTCTATACTTTGAAGGAAACTTCTGTAGTAACCTTTACGAATTTGGAAAAAAAATAAAAGGATGTACTAGAATTTCATCACATTGTGTTTCATCTGGCATAGCTCTTCAATCTCTTCAATAATTTCTGGTGCCACAAAATGTCTTCATGTAACATAGCAACAGTTTCAGCAACAGTGCAGATTTAGAATCATCAAAAACATTGTAGTTTGGTCTAAATCACATGGCTCACTTCCCTATTCTATACATTGTGTAACATGTAGGTATGGTGTTTACAAATAGCTGTCTCCCACAGCAAAGAGAAGAATAATAAAACAATGTGAATGGATACTACATCTGATGCTTCAAATCTCTATGAGGCATCTGAGACATCTTGGAAAGGGAAAACTCCTGACTTAAGGGGAAGATACCTCATTTCTCTTGAATACTTAATAGCAATACATTAAAGATCAAAATAACCAACTAGCAATAAATAAAGTGGAAATGCTAAAACAAAGAAAGATCTATCGCTTGTGAAATGTGTGCTTTCTCATGCAATGCACTGAGCTTCAAAATATCTTTCCAACAGATACTCAGTGTACAACATTGTGTTACCAACGGCGTATGGACAAACTGATCAAGTTCAAAGAACACTGTGAAAAGTACCAAAGCCTGGGATGCACTGATTCCTGAGCAGTATCTTACATATAAAGTGCAGTTTAATCAGCTTAACTAAACACTGTAATAAGGCTTTAAGTATGCTTTTAAGGTTACATATTTAAACAAAAGAATGTGCAGGATTAACTTGCTAAGGGGTTAGTTAGTTTTGGTTTTGTCCTAAAGCTATATTACAGTGTAGCATATTGTCCAAAAGAGAACACTGGAAGTTGTTTATTATAAGATTATTTTTTTTAAAAAAGTAGATTGAATAAAAACCTAGAAACTTACAGTCTCCTAGAAAACACAGTTCTTCCACCAGTCGACATGAAATAGCCTCCACAGTCTGGTAGGTCTTTGCCAGTGTATACATGCGTTATCATTATACCATAGTTTGTTAAAGGATGCTATCATGAGTTGTCTTTAATCTGTGGAGCAGTGGGAGCTGATGGTCAGTGAGAGGTGCTAAGTGCTGCAGCTAAACTTATGTGTATATAAACACTTCTCTCTGTGTGTGTATAAAATATTTGTGGTTGAATATAGTTTGAATATGGAAACTCTGAAAGAAAACTTCTTTCTCACCATCTCGCTCTATTATGTGCAAGTAGGCTCCAAAATTATGACCGCAGGGAGTTTTTCTTCCTAGCAGAAGCTCCACAATCAAAGCAGGGGAAAGGAACAGCTACCTAGTGGAATGGGCCCCTCAGTGGGATGATGCATTAAATGTTTCTTGATCACACCGAGATAAAATCAAGACTTCTAGAACATGAAATGAAGACCACGCTGGTCTGAAAACACTGAAGAATGTTATTAAAACACAAAAAATCCCTCCTGCAGTTGAGTTTACTGACCTGAAATTTAGAAGGAGCATCTCTGCATTCAAGTGCACTCAATATACAAATAGCCATCCACGTCTAGGTAGGACACCGCACACAGATGCCACCAGGCTCTGCTCCCACCCCAGAGAGACGAGCACAGTCTTTGCCTACGTGCTGAGCCGAGATGCACCTTGTAACCCCGTGCTACGAATTGAGCTGATGTACACCCTGCCAGCCAGGAGCAAAAGTAGAGGGAGCTGGTGCACTGCACAAACCAGCCTCCAACAAGAACTGTGGAGTACTACACTGAGGTTTTTACACAGCCTCTCTCCTCTGCCTGGAGCAGAGCTGCAGCTAATATGGAAGGTACAGGCTTCATATTTCAGCCGCCGTTGAGATGTTGAGGACATGAGCTGCTGGTAACCAGGTGAGCAATTAGCTCATTCAGTTTCTGGAAAGATCTAATTTTCCCTCTCGGACAGTATATCCTAACAAATAAGGGTGAACTCAGAGATGGATATGAACATTACAACAGTTACATACTAAAAATTCACTAGTGGTGCCTGACTTCATCTTTAGCAAATAGAACATTGTAAAAGTAGAAGAAAGTGTAATCTAAACAACCTCATTTAGAAACAAATATATATTAGGGGAAATCTTAATGAAGTCCGTTAGGTCTTGCAATTAATCTCATTATAACCAGGATTTCATGCAAATAGTTGCTAGCAGTATTAACATTGATAGTAACACTTGCCACAGCTGGAGGTGATGAGAACTTAAGGGCATTTTCCAGCCCTCTTCCCTGAGCACCACTTTTTCAAGGAATAATTATGCAGAGTGAAAGCTGATGGATTGTTCTGATATCAGTGAAGCCTTCATGTCTTTTCACCAGATGTAAAGTGTAATCAGAATTTTACAGAAGTACTTCTGAATGTCATTTTTACAGTTTTCTTGGCAGCTTTTTAGAATCCATTTCCTGTCATATAAGGAGGTACAAAGAGGCAGAATTGTAAAAATGCTGCATTTCTTTTCCTCCTTTTTCTTAAGCAGGGAAAGCTAATGACAAGAAATAGAGGATCGAATCCATACCAGATGTGTAACACTGTGGGAACTTCAGTAGCCCTGTAAGCTGGCTATGTTTTTTTCCATTGTCTGAGAGTGCCAGGTTGCCTATTATCTCAACTTTTGTTTTGTAATTAAAACATCTTTAGTCAGAAGTAGCACTGTACTGCTTACTGACTGAAAATTTCAGATCATCAGCATCCCTTGCCAAACGCCTCATGCATGCTGCGCCTAGCACCTGGAACGTGTGGTTTACAGCAGCTTCCTATACTGCAAAGAGGAAATATTTGGATTGCAATTCAGGACTTGCAATGGCAAAGCAGAGCTGATGCCGGAGTGTGGTGGTGTGCTGCTGTGCCAATGGCAACCACAAATCGGAGCAGAGGAAGAGCTCAGCAGAAGATTGCTCAATTATTTTTATAGACAATCTATCTACCTGGCCAAACCGCAGAGAAGCCCGTGGACAGTCACCAACTTACTATCATTACTGGACCTTTAATTAAAGTCTATCACCTCTGATTGCTGATATTGCGCAGTTAATTTAGTGTTTGTAGATCAACTGTATGGACTGTTGTCATGGACATACGCAATTCCACAGTGCCAGGTCATAAAAAGATTGGCAGCACACAGCAATACTGAGAATCTTACCCCTGTAAAGCTGTCAAACCATAGATAATGTACGTATTCATTGTCTTACAAAAGAGATAAAGAGAAAAGTTTATGAACAGGAAAGGGTTGTGCCCGCCTGACTGCTCTCGATTGAAAGGAAAGATCCATACTGGCAAGATCTTTATCAACTTAAGTCTGATTTTTGGAATCAGCAAGGGTATTTTTGCTTCTCAGACTTCCTTCTGACTGCTACTCCAGGAGATTCAGCTTAGTCTTTGCTTCTTTTCTCTGTTTTGCTTCTTAGTGAGCATTAATACATTGGGAAATAGGCTCTTTCCCTTTAGACTGGACACATGTGACAACTGGGCATTGTTTCAGATCTGAATGCATAGTGGGGGGACAAAACTTGAAAGCTCTT
The DNA here is from genome assembly GCF_047716275.1 of Strix uralensis. Taxonomy (NCBI): domain Eukaryota; kingdom Metazoa; phylum Chordata; class Aves; order Strigiformes; family Strigidae; genus Strix; species Strix uralensis. The sequence continues at coordinate 40,467,203 of NC_133977.1, read as the reverse complement.
ATCATTCTCAGTGTTACACAGAAAGTTATACCATAACCCACATTTCTGAAGGATCAAGGGAGAAAGTGTTGCCCAGAGAACAAAGAGTACAGGCAGATGCTGTAACACGTCATGACCAGCTAGCAAAGGTACCTCTGGAAAACATTTTGATGAAATAAGGCCAGGAAAGTTTTATTTCTTTTTTGCTTTGATGACATGACTTCAGTAGCAAGGACATATTTAAAACTGTGTTTGCTTTTGGTCTTGTTAGGAGTTAAATCAATGGGATGGTGACTGACTGCAGGAGCCTGTTCTCCCATGTGAGAATGTTTTCTTCTTTTACACAAGAAGAAAAAATGTCATATTATGCATCACAGGAGTAAAACCAGGAACAATGCAACTCAACATATCGACATATTTGTTAGGTAGAAACAGTCCAAAGAGTTTGCCTTTGGTGTGGTTAATTAGCCCAGCAAGGGCTTGTAAAGTTATAGACTAAATGATGCTCTGCAGTTTTTGCTCAATCATCTGCACAATGTGGTTGTGCTGCGATATTGTGCTTGAGCTTGGAAACAAATGCAGTCTAAAACAGCTGTCTGCCAGTGCATCCTCTACATAATGCAAGCTCCATGAGCTCTTTTTCATGACTACTCACTTCTATCTGAGCCCGTTAAATTGCCCTTCCTGTTTCTTCTCTCATTGTTATGGTCCTATTTTAAGACAGATTTGCCATTCCATGAACCTTCTTTTTTCCCTTGTTTGGCTTTCCTCTCCAAGGTTTGGCAGCTTTCCACAGATAAGGTTGCTATTAAAGATATAGTATTTCAATGCCAATGTAGTCAGAAAGAAATTTAACTAATTATGATCCAAATACTAATATCCATGCCAACAGTGATAATGTTGCTTTTATAACAAATTAGAATGTGTTTTCTAAATCCACTTTCAGATTTTCTTCAGGGTGGTGAAATATTTTCCAATACACTGTGCCTTTGTACCAGACTGCTGCACTGGCATTATGTGGCTGATACGTAAACAGAGAATGTGAGTATGAACAAGAAAGGTTAATAAACGAGCATAAATTACAAGTTATATTTAACCTGGGAGATGTTATAATCCCTGAGGCAAAGGACATAAGACATAGGAGTCCTTGTACTAGCTGACAATCAAGGCATGCAATGCTGTTACCAGCACTATAAGAAGGTTTATTTCTATTCCTGTAATTTCAAGTAGGTCTTAAGTAGAACGTAAGTATCTCTTATGTTTGCTATCTGCACAGCTGTGAATTTCATTGAGCTCCGATGCAGTTCTTATGCATTTAAAGAAAGAGCTTCTAAAACAGCAAAGTAAGAGCTGAGCTCTGTCCAGAAATACAGCAAAAAATACTTCTATAGTCATCACATGTCTCCAACTCTGCTTCTTATGGCTTTATGTGACACAGAGCATCATTACCTTCTCCCACACACCCAAAAGGAAACATGTTTTGTTTTAAAGGGACCTTTTAACTTTTCTTTGCCATCCCCAATGCGTCTAAATAACACAATCAAGTCATCCAACCTTGAAGCCAACTTATCCAGTCTTGATTTTCCATATCCACACACCAATATGAAAAGAAATATTGTCTCAGAGTCAATAGGTTTATGTATGTATTCAGGAAGATTTAAGTCTTTGTCAAACACAAGTACTTGCTTTCAGGTTTAGCTGAGTACAATCAAAACTCTTGTCAGATATGTCTTTAATTAGATTTATTTTTTTTCCATGCTATTGCTACAGTAACATTTATATAAACTGTGAGAACAGGTAATATCATTCTCCTTGCGGTGTATTTACAGTCCAACAAGATGCTGTGTCCGTAAACGCACCTAGAGACAGAACGCATCAGTTGCCACCATCCCACTGCCAGGAGCCAAAACAGAAGAAAAAAGGCAAAGCTGATAGTATATATTTTCAACAAACAAAAGAAAAAGAGTCAGTTATGAAAGCAAAATGATTGCCACTCTATGAAAGATAAGAAGATTGCACCTGCAGAATGCAAAAGAATTTCACTGACCTGTTGTCAGTTTGAAAAGATAAAAGGCTTTCTCTAGAAGTGTTTTAAAAATGTATATACACATGCACAGGCGTACACATGCACATGTGAAAGGTTAACATAAATCTAAAAATGTTCAGTTGCAAGAAGTTATACCAGTGGGGCTATTATCTCTTTGTGTGACCATGGACGCGTTGTAGTTGTCTCATTGTTTGTCGAGGAGTTTCTGAATGTCTGGAAAAAGAAGAGAAATCCCTGTTAATTTAAGCTGAGAATGGGAGAAATGAATCAGTAAGACATAAAAGGAGGGAGGTAATCAATGAGGAAGGAGGATCTTACTGGTAGGATGCAATTAGATATAAAGGAAAAAGGACACAGTGCATTTGGCCATATAATAGCTCCCTGGCTATGGTGAAATATTTTGCTCCACTTGCTGTGAGGACCCAAAAGTGGTAATTGTGTCAATCTTGCAGTCAAAGTTTTAAAACAACTGAAAGTTGACACAGATAATTGTACTGAATGAAAAAAAAAAAACCAAACCACACCACCAAGTATTGAGAATCACAGCATCTTTCCATTAGATATTGGGAAAGAGAGAAAAATGGAATAACAAACCTATTTCACTGATGACAATTTGGTCTCAGTAGTTAACTCTGATACATAGAAGTAAAAGCTGAATTGTCTGGGATGGTCTTACATAACACAGCCCAGCAGATCTGTGGACAAAAGTTTCTCTTAGCAAGCTTGGTAGTAGCAGGAAGTGGTTTTGATGGAAAGTAAAAGAATGAGTAAATATGTAAAACAAAGAAAATCTGATAAGGAGTAGAAAAGCACATGAGATTTCCTTTTCTTCAGAAACCACAAGAGAGCCTGTAGCTGCTGTGGATGTCTCCCTTTGTGGCTGCTGTGGGTGGAGATCCTTTGAAATGGGACAGACCACTGTGAAAGTCTAGCTGAAAGGGTTTTGACCCAGATCTCATCCTATTATGTGAGTTCACATTTTAATATTGAATTTTATTCTGGCTCTGGCAGGGGGTCAGGACATCACTGTGGTAATGCCTGTCAAATTCATATTAGATGGGGTGGTCTCAAAAGCTCATAACTAATTATCAGCTTAGTTGTTTATTAACAACTAATCCAAGCCCTATATTTTTTACAGAAAATTGGATTAATCTGGTTTTCAACTTCCATCAGACTAATATACCTTCTGGATTATTCTTCACATAGGCTCAGGATTTTTTAATTTTTAATTTTTTTTATCAAATCCTTCAACACCATATGACAAATGCCCCCAAAAGACAAACCATCAGGGGCACAGACTGGACTGGGGCAGGATATTACAGCACATAAATAGAAAGAAGAAGCTGTAAATTCCTAATATGCTGACTACCTTCCTTACCTTCACCACTGGGGCGCTCAGGATATATTGCTGCCTTTGAAGAAGTCACCTCTGAAACTGAAATGGAGAAATGGCAAGTGCTGCGTTCTTCCTGCAAGATGTTTTCTCAGAGATATTTATTTGTTTTCCTTTCTAGCAGGGAGGCCACAGCAGTTCATCCTGCTTTTCTTCTTTAAATTAATGTTGTGAGTAAATGAAAAAAGTCACACCTAAAATAATTCCCCATCTGTAAAAACGGGGATAATAAAGCCTTCTTCACAGGGGTGTTGTACATCCCAATTAAGGGCTTGACACTCTCTGAGCCATCTTCTCCCTCTCTGCGTGGCTTGCTCAGCCCTCAGCTCCCTCCCTGTGTGTTCGCACAGGAGCTGATCTTCAGCAACATCTTAGATGCCTTGGTTTTCTTTAAAACTAGTGGCCTAAAGCTCATGGCTTATCTTCCAAATTTCTAGTCTCTAACCCTGTCGATCTTGAGTTTTACTCTGATACAGACTTCAGAAGAACCCAGTAAAATGTCATGTGTATTGGATGATCATTTAAGAGACTTTTTGTAATAATATATTACCTTTGGGTACTGCTATGTAATATCCCAGGGCTGGCCAAGGGGCCTCGAGGAGATGCATCCTGCACTCCTGGAGCTGAAGGACCCACACCCAGCTGGTGCCCTACATACTGTGCTGTCTGCAGTATTGCATTCATAACATAGCCACCCTTCATCCAACTTTATGGAAATTATTTGAAAAAAACCTTTTTCTTTTCCTTCTACTTCCTCTGAGATTCAAGCTGATGTGAATTTGGATATGCTTTTTTTTGCAGGTTGGGTTCTTCCTTTCCTACATGAAATGTGACATCTGTTGACAGCTGGGTGATAATTCTTTGACAGGAAGGTTTTTTTCTGGGGGGAGGAGGAATCAAATTTGGCGACCATGAAACATTTAACAAATTTGCTTTGGTCTGTATGAGGAGCTTGTGCCGAAGAACTGTCATAAAAAGCAGTTAGATTTGTGTTGTAGTTTGCAATATAAAAATAATATCGTGACATCTTAGTGAGAACTACTATTGTCCAATGGAAGTGCATGTGGCCAAAAGATATTTAATGAAAAGACGTTTTAAAGACACTAAACTTAGATTTTAAAAGCCTTTGTTCCTTACAGCACTCCTCTCCTTGAAGAAGAATGCTTTCCTAACAAAATTTTCATGTTAAGATATTCTCCACCATCAAGGGCTAGAGTGAGTTGCAGTTCAGGCTGAAGACAATTGTTTTTCTTTAAAAATTAGTGGGAGAGGGGATGTCAGTGGCATTATTTCCACCTTTTCAAGCACATTGCAGCCTTTCCAGGGCCCCACGCTGGAGGACAGGAGTGCTTCCTTCCCCGTCTGTGCTTTCTGCCCACCACTGGAAATGGCACCCAGTGCAAGAGGGTAGAGATACAAGTCTCCTATTTTATAAACAACATGCTTATTGAGGGATACTATCTCTGCCACCCTTCACTGGTCTAAATCACAACTCCACTAAGATACGCAGAGATGCTTTGGCATAAAACCAGCCTGAGGAAGGGAAGAATTAGACCCCCATCCCTGAGGAGTTCGGGTAACATGCTTTTGCCTGTGGCAATGGTTTACTTTTGAGGTCACCTTTGTACAAAATGTACTTTCAACAACTTTATGCTGTTTTCCAAGTGTTTGGAATCTATTTGCAGCAGTTCAGGGGAGTCAGGACTATGAAAAAGCAAGTGAGACACCCATAACATCTTTGAACATCAGAGTTTAAATAATCTTTTTTCTGCCCAATTGCATATGTACAGGCACTTTAAATGGGATAGATTTATCACTAAACTTGGGCAGTTTTCAAAATTAAACATTAGACCCAGTTTCACAATTCACAGTCTAAAAGCGAGCAATACTTTTGCGTAATGGCGTAAGGGCACTTCGCACCAGCCCGCCTTCCCCTTCCAGAGGGTCCCAGGGCTGTGCTGAGGCCCACCTGCAGCCCCCCACCGACGGCTGCTCCTGCCAGCACCTCCTAATTGCTGCTGCCAGTGCCTCTTTGCTGCGGGGTTCCTCCTCCTAACAAATGTGAGCGCCTCGGTGAATGTCAGACCAACCCTGTTGGGATGAAAATCGTCAACAAAAAGATGATGATTACAGACTCATTAGGCAAACCTATAGTGAAAGTGCTGCGACCAAATGTTCAGTACTTACAGCACCATAAATTTTCCTAAATGGTAAAGCAGTGTTTTAAGCAGGCTTGCACTTATTCTGGGTCAGGGTCATTAGGGAAGGATTGTCTTCTGCTTTAACTCATGTGGTAGAAACAGAGGTTGTATATTTTGGGGTTGCTTCATTTTTACTTTTAAGAGATGGTCTCAAGCCAAAAGCCTGGATTTGGACTTAAGCTCTGAAACCAGACTCGCCCTGTGGAAGCATCCCTCTAACAGGCAAGAACAATGGAGCAGGGGAATTTTTCTTTTGGATTTGAAATTCAAACTTCTAGCTGGAAGATCTGGTTCCTTGATTTCTGGTCTACTAAAGACATACAGCATCTGTACACAGAACTACAGTTTTGATTTACACCTCTTTAATATTTGGGGAGCATAGACTATTTTACAAAGAAAGAGAAGCCTAGTATTTTCACGGCAGCAATTAATATTAAACATGCTATATATATAATTGATGGTGATGATCACTGTGTAAATTAACTCTGGGTTTTATTTTTCTTGGAGGAGTTTGTGTGTTTCATCCAAAATTGATTAGTTGCTTTGCCTTGACTTTATCACACCGTATTGAACTCACTGGCACTGAACCCGCTGCACCTGTGTCTTTGTGGGAATGAGTAATGCAACCTCCATGAGGTGTCATATGAAGGAAATAGCAATTTGGACAGAGAAACAGAGTTATTGATGTCTGTCCTGCAGTAAGCTAAAACGATGCTCTCTGCACCCTCCACTGGGTCCTCCAGTACTGGAGAGTGTTGGACATCACTCAGATATTTTCTTGAAGAAACATCCAAATGGAAATCTTGGCCTCCTACAAGAAACTGTAGGTAGTAAAAAAAGGATTAGTCTTTGGGTACAATTCTGCTATGATTAATAGTAGAAATAGTGAAAATAATTTTTATAATATTCCATGGGGTTGCCAAGGTTGACACAAGTGTACCTGAAAGCTAAATTTGGTCAATTTTTTCCTGTGTACTGCATTTTTTTGTCAGCTGTATCGGGAGTTACTGTTTAGCTCTGGTCACCAGAGGGATAGGCAAAACAAGTTGAGCAATAATAGAGACATTTGTGCAATTTCAACCACTCTTGTGTTTGCTTTTTGAGTGACAGGTGGCAGGAAGCCAACTTTGAAGCTAGTGTTTGGAAAGAAGGGACGAGTTCATTGTACTCCTGTTCAAAGCATGCCCACGGGTAACCGAATGGAACAATTTACCACTGCTGAAAGGCTGAGAGGGGACATGATCTCCTTTCTGAATACAGCATGGAGCTTAACACTGGGAAGGAAGAAGAACTGCTTAACTTAAAGACAATATTGACACAAGAGTAAAACAAAAAGAATGAAATGTTCATTAATAAATGGAACCGGATATTGGAAGGTTTTTAACTGTTACAGGAGTAAAGTTATGGAAACATCTTTAGATATAGGTCCACATAATAAACAGGATCTCATTCCAAGAGATCACCCTGCAGTGTTTATCTGAGTTCTTTCATTCCTTTCTTGAAAAAGAAAATGAAAAAATGACTCATAGAAATGCTCTATTGACGGTGTCAGTCCCAGGAACCTGTCTCATTCTGCAGAGAACGAACTATAGCTCTACACTTATCCACCTGGATTTTACTGTTAGATTTGCACATTTGCTCTCTTTTTTTTCTTTACTTATATTCCTGCATGCAATATCTTTCAAAGATTAAATAAATTATTATTCAAAAGGTAACGTTATGATTCTAGTTATACTACCAGTTATTCACTTAAACTCAGTACTACAATGTAGTTTCTAAAAGTGAAAGAATTTGCTTTTTTGTAAAATATGTTTATATTGAAAGGTTTTTGAAGGAGAAGGAACTTGAAAGAATCTGTAATGCTCTATTATTATCTAGTCCATAAAAGGGTACCACAGTAGCTTACCTTGCTGACAGCGCCTACAACTACCTATTTTTTTGGACTTTAGGACTTACAAGGAGAAATGAATTAACCATTTCACAAAACGGTTCTAGGGAAAGATTAAGCTTTGTCTGTGAATTTCCCTGAAGTACATTTGTGTACATACATGAAGCAAAATGTACTTTTACAATATCGGGTCATTATATAGAATTGTTTTCCCCTAAATAAATGCTCAGCAAATGGGCATTTTTGCACCTATGCTGGGTTTTTTTTGCTTGAAGGATTATCCCAGTTACTATTCTTCATAGCCTGTGAATTATTACTTGACTGAAGGACCTGGGAGCTTGTGTAGGTATTTCAGCTGGGAATGTTAAAAAGGAGTTCAGTGCCTTGCCACTGCATTGCTGTCTGTACGAAGCTCTCTGGGTCTGCTTCAGTGAGCACACGAGCCCAGAGCAGGATCTGTCCCCGCAGTGGGTGCTGCTGGATTCATTAGAGCTGTACCCCTTTAGCTGCTGGGCATCTCCAGGGGCTAGGGGAATACAAGGGATGTGGACCATAGGGGTAGTAGTATCAGCCCTCACAGGTATTGCCACTCCATTCCCCTCTACCTCTGTCAGCAAACATCATATCTCTTACATACTTTAATTGATGGGGATTTTTTTTTAATGAACCATCTTTTTAAAAAAAATTAGACTCACACACAGACACATATATATACTGATATTAATCAGGCAAGATATTGCATATGCTCCGAGCCATGGAAACTTCTTAATCTCCAAAGACAGTTACAGAAGTTGTAATCATTATTAAAGGGGGAAAAAAAAAAAAAAAAAAAAAAAGAGAGAAAACAACAAGAACCTCAAACTGCCAAACCTTCAGGAAGTTTCTGAAGATTTCTGGAGATCTCCGAAAGGCAATGGGGAGCGCACAATGCTCCACTGGGCAGGTTACTCTGCACCATGCTCATGTGGCAGTGGATGGCACCAAGAAACAATAGCTGGCTATATAAACCATTACTCCACTAAATTTCATCTCCTCTTTCACTTTGAAACAAAGACTGTGAATATGTGTATATGTAAATCTTTTCTGCTGCCTTTTCTCAGAAGGCTATAGAAGAATGCAGCTCAGGATGGATCCTCTCTATTCTCTACTTAGTATACAAGACTGAAAGAAGGCAGAGTTTTGCACTGCTTCATCCTGGGGCTCAGTTGGGGGCAGGGGAGGCATAGAATAAAGTGGGAAAAAAATCACCCTTTTCAATCCTCTTACCGTGCCTTTATTTTATTTTAAGAGAACTGCATGCTGCCAGAAATCAAGGCATGAGAAACATCTGTGTTTTTGTAGAACAGTTATTCTATGAGTACTGTCTGATGCATATCCTACACTTATTTTTTTTAATATTTTGCACATTTTTAATTAAAAATATTTCTTCTATCATTTTCTTTTAGAGTGCTCTTTACTTTTTCTGCCATTGAAAGCTTATTGAAATTTAGAGGAGGAAAAGCAGTAACCATGAGACCTTGAGCTGAGTGGGTGAACTAAACCATGTAAAAAGCCTGTAACAAGGTATTACACAGCGGTAAGCATCAGACGGGTGTATCATCCCTGAGAAGTCAGTGAAAGCAGAGAAATGACAGGACAAATTAGGTTCTATAAATTAAAATATAAAGAAACTCTGACTAAGCATCTTGAATGTCTCATGAAATAAGAGGTCACTAAAAGATTGCTCTTGCTTGTGTCAACAGAATCCCTTCAAAAACAAACACCTGTCTTGTGCTGGTACAATGATGTATCTATGCCTCCGTTACTAACTTCTACATTTTTGCATTGCATCTCTGTCAAATGTTGAACACAGCATCTTTACTCATTACCGTATAAATCTACTGTAGCAACCTAGAAGTCATAAAATTGTCAATGTGTATTTATGGAGTAGGTGTATTTTATCAGGGCTTTTTCTTCTGTATCTTCTAGTGATAGTAGACTGATATCTATTGAAATTCAGAAAAATTTTGTAGAAATAGATGTTTATTTTGTTGTTATTTAAATATATGAGACTGTACTATATGTGTGGCTCCTAATACTTACATGTAAATTTCTTTTAAAAAGATGACTAAGCCAATTTAAACTGCATGTAAAGAAAACATTTCTTTACCGAGACTTGCATGCCAAATTTCAGCCAGAGAGAATTTTAATACAGAACCCTTAGACTTACAAACCCTTCAGAAACAATATTTATAATGGAAATTTTGACAGCACCTTCAGTACAGCAGTGAAAATAACACCACCATAATGAAAAAGAAATGATGATAAACAGAATATATTATAAAGTAGGGTCTAACAAATTCATAGCCTTTACTTTTGTCAGCAAGCTGACGACAGGCAGTGAAATACAAAACAAGCCTTAGCTTTTAAATAAGAACAGCCTGAACAACAAAAGGGCTTCTGTAAAATAGATTAAGAAAATATAATACCATTCTTACTGCATAAAGTACTATTTTCATTAGAAACCATAATCCACAAATTAACGCTAAGAGCACTTAGAACTGAAGAGGTGAAAAATGTGGCTATCTGTCATTTTGGTAGCGTATTTTCTTCAAAAAGACATTCTTATTACACTTCCCAGGCAGGTTTGTTAATGCTTTTTGTTTAAATATTCATACATGGGCTTTTGAGTCTGACTTCTGTGAAGAGAGATGGAACCTGGGAGCTCCTGCTAAAGCTGCTCAGAGGTGCAATCCATGGCACAATGGGGTGAGAGCCGTGGTGGGTACACTGTCCTCCTTCCCACAGGGTTCTGGTGGCTGCTCCATGTCAGAACACACCTACCTACATATGTACCAACAGGCTACTCAGCAGGCTGGCCCATACTAGACTCTGCAAACCAAATACTGGGAACGACCCTCTTCTCATATTTTCTAAACACATTTCTGCATTCCAGCTTCCAAAGACAGCAGCAGTGGTATGCTGTGGGTCCAAGGAAGATCTTCCCTTGCCTAATGTGACACCAGAATGACATCTCCACATGGAGGTAAGACGGAAACACTCCCATAGAAACAAACGTGGCTTTTCATCAATTTTTTGGGCATAAATATGCCAAAACTAGCTTACACAGTATAATATTAGCTTACACGATGAGCCTGCCTGTATAGCAATATCTTAAACATGGTATCAGCCATTCTATTGGTGGAAAAAGGTATATTTAGTGAAAACGTACATCTACAATAGAATTTAGATTTTGTAAAAATGCAGAAAGTAAAAGCTAGAACTCAGACGCTACTTGGTTTCCTTATTTAATCTGTCTCATGTAATGCAGTGTTTAAAAAATAAGATGTAAGATAAAAATTTCAGACCAATGATGCCCTACTTCTCTACACGGCGTGTTCTATGTAAATCAGATATTTCTGAGTTCGCAATGTATTTCATTTTGCATTCAAGACAAATATCAAGATTAAACCACTAGAAATATATCTTGTTTCAGCTCTCTCATATAACTTCAGTGCAAAGCATTCCCATTTGTTGGCTAATGTGAACTGAGTTCTTCAAAGCAAAGAAATCAGTAACGTCCTATATAATTTGGAAATGATCTTTGCAAGAAATGTAGTTCATTATATGGGCACGCTCAGATACACAGAGCTGTGTATTCATGCGTATCTATTACTGTCCTCCATTCAATACCCCATTTGAGAGGCCAAGGTGTAATTTATCTGCTCTGCACGGAAGATTTCTTGTTTTTTAAAGGTTAGTACGAACAGAGAAATTGTCCTTAGCTCTTTGCTAGTTTAGCCTTGTGTCTGAGTATCACTGCGTTCAGGATCTGACCCAGTAGGTGTTTTTTTCATACCCAACACAGTCACATAACACATGAAGAGATACTTACCGTGTCACCTCACATCCTAATGAGCATATGAGGATGACAATTACATGATAAAAACTACAATAATGAAATTACTTTATCTTGTGCATGACATGATTTGTCACAGTGTAAAAGATTAAATTAGATGGTGAGTGTTTTTCTTCCATATCTGTCAAAGCTGGGCCTTAGGTATTGACTGAGGTCTTAGAACATTTTACATCCATAAAAAAAGTTGTTAATACAAATGGTTTATTCAACTGTGGTTTTCTGCTAAGGAAGGTTCCTATTTCATGTTCTTTACTTGTATCCTGTATACTTGTATACTTTACAGGTATCCTGTGCACACTAGTTTATTAGAAAATGGGATGTATAACATAAAAAATTTTATCACCCATTATTTTTACTCTGAAGAATAACATTGACTCTTCATTTGAGGGCAGTCTATCTTGTATCTCAATTTCTATAATGCCTCTCTCTAGTATGTTGGCAATATACATAGTAACCAGAGAAGCCATCTTTAATCCCTCTATTAATTCACTCCTGAGGTGTGTCCTCTTTGCACTCACAACTCCATCCTTCAGATTATCTGAATTTCATGCATGTTCCATAGTATGTGGAATATCTGTGCACTTGTCCCCCGGCCTATAAGTCCTTGTAACCTTGGCGAGGTACTTCTAGCACTTCAAAGTGCTGCATCATCTGTCCTATCCATGGATTTAAATAAAATCACCGCCATTGCTATTTTTGGCCAAGACATGACAGCTCAGAGGATGAGGCACGGGGACAGTGATGCTGGGCCAAGGTCACACCCAGACCCCCGGGGGATCCCAGCCAGGCAGGGGACAGCGATGAGCACCCGCCCCACAGGTTCAGCCCCTCTGATCCACTTGCACAGAGATGGTGCCTCCTCCTCTGCCCGTGACACTGGGACCAGGCTGGGCCAAGCAGCAACCTCTGCAGTGATCTTACAACAAACCAGATGATAAGCAGCAAAAGCTGGGCCTCTAGATGTCACTTCACATGCTAACCCACTCAGCAGCTGTCAAATGCATTGTCCATTTGTTGGGGTGTACCTGGGAAAAAACAGGCTCTTCTTATTTTGGTTGCTGACAGTTTCCTTTGGCATTAACCACATTAGCCACACATTATGTCCCATCACTAATTTACTATTAACACATAACTCTTTCTGGCCTCAGATGACCTAACTTGGATACACACTTCATTTGAATAAAAAGCATTCTTCTCTATGAGTACTGGGGACGACACCATCATGATGTCATTTCATCAGTTTCTAGCTCTTCTCCTGATAAAATCTTGCCAATATTTTCTGCTTAGCACATCTAGTATGCATAAGTTTTATAACTATCAAAACAGCTAGGAATTTACCCAGGGTCTTTTCATCATGAATTTCAGTCTGTGTTCTCCTCTTCGGCATTATCAATACATGCCTGCCTCAAGTAGAATACTGTTCTTAATCCTCTATCTTGCTCATATTACTTCCTCTGCTGTGTCAAACCCAAACTTCTTGTTTCCTCCTCCAAAGTTGTGTTGTATCCCTACCTCCGACCAGATCATACTGCTAAAGTCCATTTTTAAAATGTTCATTTTTCAAGTTGGCACTTTCATGCTTTCTCCCATACTATCACTCCCTCTTTGCAGGAGCTCCCCATAAACATAAGAAAAAGTAACTACTCCTCCTCCAGAATGTCCCTCAAATCTCTCTTTTCTTGAAATGACTTTGTTTTTCAGTGGCTATGGGCACACTGAGATGTACTACATAACATGTTAATCAATATTACCTCATTGCTTTCTCATATTCGCCCATTCTTTTTTATTTATTTCTACATTCTTGCCTGTCTTACTCTGAGATTAGAAAATCATCTTTTAGTCCTGCATGTTCACCTTATTTAGATAGCTGCCCACCCCTATAATGAGGCCTCATAGGCAATATAGTGACACTAAAAATAAAGAGTTATAGGCATATAAAGATGTCTGCAAATCAGAAGCATTCTCCTAAAGGGAGCAGAGTGGAAATTTACTGGTGAACATTAAATCTCAACTGTTCTTTGATTTTAAAAAGATGATGCACCCAGACTTGGATGGAGACTTAGTGGTGAGCAGCATGTGGTTTCTCATTAAGTACAGAGATATGCTTTGAGTTATAGCTATGCCTTGGATCATTTTTTACAGGAGAAAAGTATAGATCCTCGATAGGATTTACCTCTAGGTAAATATGCCTGCCAGTCTCCGTGAGATCAGCGTTTCGCAGTTTGTCCCCAACAGGGGGTTGTACTTTAGTGCTTATTTCTGGGAGCGGACAAGGAAGCAAATTCTGACAACGCTTTTTTTTTTCCCTCTTCTTCAGGACAGATGTTTCCTAGTTCAGTACTACGTATAATGTAGCATATGTACTTGAATATGCAGGAACAAGTAATACAAGACTCCCCACCTTTTACCAGTCACTGTCTGCAAACTTTATGGTGAAAAATTGTAGTTGTTTTCCCATCTTACACTGTTCTTCAAAATAACTAGCATAGGAGAGGTATGACAGGAAATACAGGATGCATCACTGTACTGTTTTTCAGAGACAAAACTTTACAATATATTATTGACTAAAATGCTCTTGAAATGGTGATGATACCACCTCTTTTTTCTCTTAAGGACAAAAAAGCAGTAAGCTCCCAATATTTTTTAATACTCCTTTACATGTACAGATGATGGAATGCCAAAGAAAATCATGCAAATAAAACCTTCATCAGCCTGTCCTGGAGGCCAGCCAGAGACTAGATAATTTGGACAAGACCATGATGGGCCGGATGAATGAGTGGGAATGAGGTACTGTTTCCAGGCTTTGTAAAACTGCTGTAGACAGTCTGTCCCTCTCTAAAATGTATTTAATTTTTTTTTCAGTGTAACAACAAAGACCAGTATTTTTGCCTAGTTCATTTGAAATAAAGTCTTGAGGGAGAGGAGAGAGAGAAGGAGGAGAGAAACCATGCTTTGCCATAATGGTGCTATCCAATTCAGTCACAATCTTATGGCACAAAAAGTACACCACTTAAGAATCGTCTTTTTAAGAGCTGCCAGGATTTTTAACCTCTTCTCAAAATACATGAAAGACCTCTTAAATGTATTGCCTTAGCATGTTGCAAATCTATTCATTTAGCAGTTGTATCAGATATATTTCTTTGTCAGCTACCCATTTAAGAAGGGATCATCTTAAAAGGCACTGACATAAATTGCTGTGTAGAAGATCAATTAGTTTAAAAGGTTTTTCCTTTTAACAGATCAGATAGCTATTATATCTCACCATTTGGTATATGGAATTTTCATTGAACAATTTCACTATTTAATCACTTCTTTAAACACATATTCATTTTAAATTATTTCACCCAGGTTCCATGATCATGAGTTACTCAAATGAGTTTTCACTTGTGTGTTGTATTGAATGGATGTGACCAAATGGCCAGGAAATTCTTCCGAAGAAACCAGTTTAATTAGCTAGAAGACGCTTTTGGTGCAAAGGTAAGCATTATTCAGCTGAGGCAAGTAAAAGCAGCTTTTATCAGGTAGGTCATAAATTATCAAAATTTTGCTAAGTATTAGGGAGCATACAAGTGAGCGTTACACATCTCTAGCAGTCATGGCAGGGGCAGTTTGTTGGATCCCCTTCTTCCAGTGTAAATCACTGAATTAATTCCTGCAGGTGTGTAAAGGAGTGCACATGAACTGTTGCTATTTACTGTTCCGAAAATCACACTTTATGACAGATATGTAATTGCTATTGTTTCTTGAAATTAGTTCATAAGAAAGATGCTGAAAACAGCAATCTGGTAAATAACTTTAATTGAATTCTAAGGGCAAAATTCTGTCAATCATTATTCCCATTAGGTAACACTTTTCTCTGCAATTAGTCTATTGATTTTGTTGAGATTACTGTTGAGGTTCACGTTAGGTACCACACAAGTAAATGACAGAGCAGAACTTCACCTTAGCACTGAAACGTGGCAAGGATGTTTCCGTCCTCAGGGTCTTTCTAGATTGCTTAGGCTGATGGACTCCATCCCCTATCCTGGGCCACTAATTTCTATAGCTGAAATTAGACAGGTCAGATGGAGTAGAGCTGAGCATCCGTGCCAGTCATTTTGTTTCCTTCCTATGTGGAGAGAGCCCGGCAACTACAGCAAGAGTCCTTCTCACATCCAGAGGCCATGATCCATTTCTTTTCTGGAAGATGAGCTTACATGCCCATACAGTCATCCCGCTTTAATATCATCTTGGATATTATAAATAGCATGAAGAAGCATAAAATTTCATTGATAGACTTCGGTTACATGGTTTCTTCTCTATCAATCCAAACAATTTATTTTTTTTCCTTGACCTGATAAAAAAAATATTTGACAGTTCCACAAACTTCAGACTCACTGAGAATTAAATAAACTAACCGAGGTAGAACTATGATCTCATCAGCCTCCCACACATTTACTTTTGTGTTGTACTCATTTATATTGCATGCCTAATTAATCGGGGGACTTGACAATTACAAAACTAAACTACCAATAGATTTTCTTATGTTCTTAAATCTTTGGAAAAAGAAACAGAATTAAAAAGAAAGGATTATGAATCAGAAACTTGCTGGAAGTGGTATAACCACAATCCCTCATATTTAGAAATCATTCAGCTATCTTTTCAAGCCTGCCAATGACTTTTCAGGCTAAGTCTCACAGCAAACCCAGATTTATACCACTGCTGAGGGATTTTTTATTATTTATAGTTTGTTTTCTTGTGAAAGCCATATAGAGGAAAAAAAAAAAGCACTTCCATCTTTATTCCTTTTTTTAGCATACTTCCACAATCTCAACAGGAACAAGAAGATGTCACATTTCAGATGAGTTTATATAGATTCATAGAGTTTTGGAGGCAAGAATATCTCCATATGAATGGCATTTCAAAACCGAATTCAAACATTATGCTGTAATTCCCTCTGAAGATTCTCTTTCACATATTACACATTGAATAATAACCTGAAAGGACTCCACGTTTCTAAAACTAAACTGGTTTTTTTGTTGTGATAACTATTTACAGAGAAGCTGCGCACTCCACATACAATACACTTTCTGATTCCCCTTGAACCTCTTTTCTCTGTTAACATATGCTCTTCCTGAAGCTCCTTGTTGGCTGATACAAATTCATTTTTAATGTTTGCTGTTTGTATTTCACACACATGTCTGCTGGGCACAGAAGTTGTATAACTCAACGAAGATTCATTTTCTAAAGCCACTGACCTCTCAAATGACAGAAGGGACACTTGTGCCTAAAATTATTAGTTTCTTCACTCTTGAAAATTCATTTTTGTACCTCTAACCTTTTTCAGATTGCATCATTATGTGCATACAATTGTGTTTGCACCAAATCAATCTGGAGAGTAGGAAGGAACCAGACTCCTTTCATGCTCTTGTCTCTTTTCTGGACTCTCAGCACAGCCCTTCAGAAGTCAACAGATGTCCTGCATAGGAGACCTCTTTAAGAATCAATGGAATTTGTTGTTATATTCCTATATTATATTCTGTTCTCCTCAGAGTCAGAATGACACTAACTGTAGCTTGAACTACAAGGGAAGTAGAATTCCTCCAAGCACAGAGCTTCTGCAAGAGCTCCTGGACCCCACAGGCATGCAGGCCGAAAGAGGCGTCTTGAAAGATGCTGTCAAGTGGCTCCATGACTCCAGAAGATCAATATGTCAGAAGTCACAAAGAGCAAATACATTTGTTCTGCATAGGTCAGAGAGTCTGTACAACAAAACTGATAATGAATAGTCATTTCTATTTGCTCTTTGTTCAGTGATAGTGGATGAATTCAAAACCAGACTACCCACAAAACTATCTGGTTTGCAATACCTTCAATACACATATTTTGCCTTTCCTTGCAGGTTTCGTTTCCCTCCTGCTGGATTTTACTAGAATTGGTAGAAGTCTATATATCAGTTTCAGTATGTTTCAAGTTGCTCTTAGGATGCAACTGCAGACAGAAGTTTGATGTTTCTAACTCTTCCTTGCTCTCCAGGAGTCCCTGAAATCGGTGCGTACTTTCGGTAGGCTCAGCAAAGGATGACTGCTCTCTCACGTTGAGAAGTGTGTGAGGGATTTGATAAACCCCACACCTTACACCGCCCTACTGCCACACTGTTGAGTAGACTCTACTCTTGTGCATCTACTTCAGGAAAATATGTGCTCAGATAAGAAGTATATATTACGCTTCTTGGATTTTTCTGGGTAGCCCCAATTTCCTCACTAGTCTCAGAATATTTCTACTATACATCACTACTACTTGACCGTATTTCTTCACATTGCTTCTGGGATTATATTGTTTCTTGCTGTCTAGTACAACAGGAATTAAATGATTTGAGAATAAGTAGTTGCAAATACTGCCTCCAAATGTCTAGCAACCTATTTTGCTACATTGTACTTATTACCTATGTCACTTATACATTGTTTTTGTCAGTCATTGTATATTTTTTTGCCTTTCATGTTACTTTATGGAATGTATATACTTGACATAAGTATCTGTCAGTGTGTCTAGCTCTTCACTGAATGTTCTGGCCATAAGCACAGAAACAAACTTGCTGAAATATTTTCCAGACATTCCCCTTCTGGTTTTCTTTTGAAGTACCACTTACAAAAAATTAGGAAGAACTGAAAGCAATCTATCAGGAAAATGAACCAAATGTACTTGGACAAAAAACCAAACATGATTGGAGACATTTGTATCAGACTGTTGAGGCTTTAGTTATGTACCCAGGCAGAGTACATGCCCTAATAAAGCAGATAAAGCAGTCATATTTTAAATTAGGTCATTCAGGTAACAATTTTTATTGGAATGTGCAATGAGTTATGTGGTATTTCTTATGTACTAATGATGAACAGCACTTTCATGTACATAAACAAGGTGTTTTTGTAAAACAGACTCATGACACACATTGGGATCTGAGTGTACAGCATTAGAGTTTCATCTCTAACCACATTAAACTTACATTGTAGGACAGTTTTCCAAAATGTGCATTAGTAGTACATCCTACATCCTCTCTCTGTATAAGCCAGAAGTAGGCAATAGTTCCCAACCACACAGAAGGAAGGATCTCTTGAATAATCAAAGGAGATTTGTGATTACTTAGCATTTTAGAGTTGTTTCTAACCTGGGGAGAGCACTAAGAGCCTCTCAGGGAAAGGTGTCATACTGTAATACACAGGCAAGGTAAAGATTCATACCCATTTTTAAATATATATAAGAACAACTGCAGATAAAATAAGAATTCAAAGATTTCATGTATTATGCTTGAGGGCATTCAAGCACCTAGCCGATAGGTATAACAAGAAACTTCCCATTTAGCTATTATATTGTTGTGCTGTACAGGGTTTTTCCATCTTTCTCTGAAGCATCTGGTATGGGTTATTGTCAAAACTCTACTTTGAGCATCACTTTGGCTTAACATAATAATTTCTATGCTCCTGAAACTGGGACATTCTAATTATCTTTCAACATTACAGTACTGTGCTACTAAAACCACTTTAATCTACAATAATAACAGAAAAGAATCTTAAGGAAAAAGACTGTTTACAAGTTGACTCAAATGACCTAATCTTTGCGAAGAGTCATGGTGGAAAAAGTGTGAAAAATATACTTCACAGAAGCATCCTTGGCAGAAGAAGTGAATTCAGTGAAAAGGTTTAATACATTTTAACGAATGCCTGAATTGGATGACAGGGCTATGAGAAGTGTATCTTGTACCAAAAGAGTGGCCAGAAAAGATCTTGGAAAATATAGTACATATCTGCTATGTTACTGAACTCAGTTTAATATAGCAAATGTAATAAACAGACAAATGGCAAGAAAACACCTAAAAACAACAAATTAACCTCTGCAAGATTTTTCATGGCTTCATCCCCTTGTATATGACCTGTGATTTGAATGTATATCAATATTCTTCTAGCAGATGTATAGGTCCATTAGCCAAATGCTATTCTTCATAACAAAACCATTATAAATATATGGCCACAAAGTGCTTTTGGCCTGATTCCACCTTATCCTATATTTCAGCAAGCCATTTCAATATAGGGAAATGAGAAAGAAAAAGGGAAATCTTTTTTCTGAGCATGTCATATCTCCAAATCTAATAATGTGTAGTGGGACAGATCAGGCAGATTTCTGCATTGTCCAAAAGTTATAAGTTAAACCTGTGAGAGACTGTTTAATGAAGTATGAGTGCTACCTGGCTTCAGCACAATATGAAACCATGATGTAAAATACTGCTGTCTCAACAGCATTTAGTTTTCTCTGTGGAAAGAGAAGTGAGATTTGAAATTCCATACTCAAAGAAGAAGTGCCCAGTAATATTGCAATTAGAAGACAAATAGAAATAATTATTTTATAAGGACTTACCTTAAGTAAGAGAAGTGAGAAAAATTACTATCATGTCACCCTGAAGTAAACTGCTTACAAAAGTGCTTAAAACAAGCCCAACACAGTTCACCAATACTTTGTCTCTGAGAATCGATCTTTCTTAGCAGAATAAAGAGGAGGGCTGTCCCAGGCAGCATCTGTTATGGCACGAGCCTAACTTAAGTGCTGGAAGGAGAAAAGTTAATGCGGGTAAAGCAAAAGGCCAAGGCCACATTTTCTTGACTGTCATTTCCCAGATTTATGGTTGTGCCCTGGTGCAGATCCCTTAATTTTTCCTTTGTCTCAACTTCCACATCTACAAACTAGGCATAATTTGCTTTAGCTGCCTCGTGTATCTATTCAGTCTAACTCATTTTCACTGAGTTCCCGGGGTACACAGAGATGAGTACTATCAGCAGAAACATTCTCTGCCTAGCTGATATTGTTTGTCACTCACTATTGAATTTTTTTTCTTATTTCCATAGGAATTGCATGCAGTCGAGCTGCTGAACAAGTCTTCTCAGAAGTTGTCTGCGAGACAGCGTGAGCTTCTGCACACGGCGAGCAGCAGCTGACCACTTCTGGTGGCCTAATGACAGCAAGACTGTTGGGTGTGAAAACCCTCTACTACTTTAAAATAAATCTGACAATCAGATCTAGGCTAGGGAAAATATTTATTTTCACATGTTAGCTAACATATGTTAACATTCTAGCATTAGCAGAATGTAATTCTAATTGCAGACTTGTTAAAGTAAAATATATTTATATGGGTTTTGTTTGTTTGGCTTCTTTTTAGAACACAAGGTACAATGTGAAAACAAGTAATTCCAGTAATGTTAATGGGCTCATGAACAATCAGCTGATCAACAACTGGGATTTTCCCGCAAGATGCAAAGGTGTTTGACAGCATAAAACCACCATATAATATAACGATTGACAGATGTAAACAAACAATTAAAAATATGAGGAGATTAAAAATCAGGCATCCCTGCACTTAGTGCCATAAAAATAAGACTTCTAAAAATGGAGAACTTCTTGGAAAGATCTTGTCTTTCAAATTGCTTGAAAACTCCCTAATTCCTTTTCTCTTTCCCTATGTTTGTTCTCTCTCCCTCTAAGAATGCTGAAAAAACCCCAATGCGCATACAAAAAAACCCACAAAAACAAATAGCACGGATGAAAAAAATAACTCGAGGGATTGAAATTCATCTTATATAGTTGAAGCAAAGCACAAATTCCATGATTCAGTTCAGCATCAAAAGGCAGGTATCAGCGAGAGCTTAGCTAACTCCGTCCAAGACAAAGACACTTTAGCCAGAGGTCTCAGAATAATGAGAGATTCCACAAAAGCAATCACTGGAAGTAAACAAATATTTGAGCCTGTAGTAAAAGGGACTTTGCATACATGCGTGACAAGAAATCCAATGAATAAACAAATTACATACAAACACTGCAAAAGCCCTCAGCTCTGCAGAAGAAGTTCTGAAGCAATTTGCGGTTGCAAAAACATTTAGAGAGCAGGCAAGATTCAGGGCCAAGGAACCTTTCCCTGTCCCAGTTTGAAAGCAAGTTTGGCACTGGGAAAATAAAGCTCATAGGGGGTTAATCACAGCCAGAAGCTACAGGTCAGCTGTCAGCTTGACTACAGGTCAACAACATGGCAAAACAAAGCCACACAAACCCTATATCTGGAATGTCAATGTAGCAAGAAATTCCCTGACATAGGCCCTCCTCTGGCCTGAGCGCTATGGTACTGGGCTTTATGCAATACAGACCTGTCCTTTTCAAAGCTGCCTTCCAGCAAACTAAATACTGCATCAAAAATAAAAATCAGATGTGTTGGTGTAAGGGCTCCAAACTGCCGAGCACCAAATGCCCACTAACTGCTTAGAAAAAGTGTCAGGGTTTCAGGTAAAAGCCTAGTTTGACTGTCTGAACCATCAGGTTAGGCTTATTTTAGCAAGGCACTAACATAGGAGGGAGCTAGGAAAAGAATACGTATTCATTTCAGTTCATGATTTTGCAATTTTTAATTTGGGTTTAAAGATTTCTCATCAGTAACATATTCCCTAATTTTTCTACTGTCTGAATCTGTCAGACAGCTCTGAACCAAAGCCAGACTACATCTACCATCTCAAATTAATGAAAAAGGTGAAATAAGTTCTATTTCAAGTAAACCGAATAAGAAAGGTCTATTGCAAGTAAATCAAATACACAAACAAAACCCAAGCAAGCTGAATGCATTCTTAACAGTTCTGGGAATCACATATTTTCAAGAAAAGGGTACAATTTTCAAAAAACTTTTCAATTCTTTTACAAAATAAAATACAATGCTTTGTGGCCCAAGTCCCATGCTCCATTGTGGCATTAGGTACATGGGGAAATTGTATTCACGACCGTAAGATCAGCTACGGTGACTCAGCTGTGTTGCACCGAATGAGTGGGCCTTTACTCCAGCTGAAGATAAGGCTCAGTTCAAGAGACATTTATTTTTTCCTTTAGAAACTTGTGAAAACTTGATACTTGGATTGAGACACTCATCTCGAGAAACAGCTCTTCCTTTTCAAATCTGCAAAAGTTATTTGGGTAGCGTGTACTTTCTGGTCCTTCATATTTAATGGCCACAATACTTCCATTGTACAGTTGTCATTAAACATAACAGAGCCTTCGACCTCTGAATTACCACTAGAAGCCACCATGAACAATTTATATGCCAATCTTTATTCCCAGAGGAGGCTCAGGCACAATTTTTTGTAGCTTCTCCTTTTAAAAAGTCCAGATATGCTTTGCATCAAAATAGAAATAATATACTTGTGAAGTACTTGCAATTGGTTACAAATATCTGTTGCAAAATTAAGTTGGTGGAAGTTAAGTTGGGTTTTATGCCCAGAAACTTTTAGGAATTGCTAAAAGCTGAAATCTGTCAGTGGATTTATTACAGAATACTGTATCTTTGTCTGTTGCATATCATAAGTAAAAAGTTAAGCTGACAGAATTAAAGCTATTCATACTGGAAAAACCCACAGTGTAGTTATCAGACTCCAGGACTAATATGCATAACGAAAGAAGTCTTATGATCAGAAGGGAATTAAAGAAAAAAGTTTGAGGAAAAGCTCATTAAAGGACTGATCCTCAGTGTTGATATGTTATTAGCACATGTGGGTGCTATGCACCTTTCCAGACCAAAGCCTAAAAGCATTAGACGTTTCAAATGCCTTTTGTAATCAGATAAGGGTTTTCTGTATTTCACTATTGTGTATGAACCATTTGCTCTATGCAGGATTTTGACATTGGGAAGTGTAATGAATTATTTTTAATAATTAGCCTTATTTTTAAGCCTTTAAAATTTCTTTTGTACCATTTGCAAAGGCTTTTGTCTTTTTTTTAGTACTTCTCCTCCCATCCACCTACCAAACCACTTTTAATTCACTTAGTCTAAAGAACAATGTAGTGATATCTTCTGTTTATATGAACAAGCATGGCTCTCTTCAGCATCTTGAGCTCCTGTACAGACTCCACATCTTATCCAAGTACCAGAAGTGAGACGGGCACTGATGCATGTACATTAGGTATTACTCACTGCCTGCAGGATCCCTTTCAAATGAGGGGACCGGGAGATGGTCCCCATGGGCCCATGCTTTGAGACAGCACTGCATATGAGCATGAGAATAAAGTAGTTAGAAGAGCCAAAATGCCACTGTGCTCTGCATATTTTATGTGGTTTAATTGTATTATATTGATTTGAGTCCATTATAGCCTGGTTTGTTACTCTAATAAATTACATTGTTCTTTGAAACAATGATGGCTTAAGATTGAAATATTATATTAAATCTTAAATCTGACTGGCATGCTTCAAATTTTATATTTACCACAGACTATGGAAAAAGTAATCCTTGAAAGGTTTTCATTCTTTGAATAAAATCTCTAAATAGGAACCCAGAAGTTTAGAAATGGTACCCAAGCACTGATTAGAGTGGGAGATGAACAGCAGAAGGAACAGCCATTTTTCAAACTGAGATATACAAACAGGACATGTAAGTCAAAGAAAAGGAATAATTTCTCATTTAGATCTGAGGAACAGAAAAGTTTTAGCTTTTAAAACACAAATGAATATTTATTATAATAGTTGATCTCCAATGTTAATGCCTTTTTATACATGCCTTGTTAGGGCTTTAGAAGGGTTAATTTGTGAAAGAAAAACAACTTTCCAAAAACATATCTGTATTAAATATATCATTTATTATTCATTGTGTGCTTTATGTGGCAATTCATATGAAATCTGAAGCTAGAAAAATTTGCATAAGACACCATCAAAGATGAATGATTTTTATGACTGGGATTGATTTTTATTAAAAACACAGCCAAAAGTGAACATTTTCAAAGTAAATACCAAGAGAAGACTGAGAAATTATTTTTTTTTTAGAACCTGCTAGGTACCATACATTCCACATATTCTATGTGTTTTTCTGGAAGTACAAAGTTTTTTTAAGTGAAGTAAAAGGAAAATGGGGTATTGCTGGAATGGAAAACAGTGTAAACAGGAGATAAGAACAGATTAAAAAAAGAAATTTAGTGACGTCATCTGTACTGATACCATGTGTTAAATAATGAAGGTGAGTCATCAACATGAGTACCTTGTCTTTTAAACTCTATGGGACTCCTCTTTGATGAGCAGCAGCATAGTCACTGCAGGAAGGTTTATGTTGAGAGGCAAAGTGTTGCATTGCACTAATCTGCTTTGTCAGAAATTCCCACCATAGCACGGAGATGATGTTCTTGTGGGATTTAGCTCCTGGGATGCAGCAAGTCTGGAGATGGGACCCTGCAGAAGTAGGTGTTCAGTGGCAGAAGTGGAAGCTGTTACTGAATGAGGAAAGCACCTCTCTACAGCCCAGATAAAGGATTGAACACCACCTTCAGACAGGCAGAATTCTAAACTTTATGTAAACATATTCTCAAAATTGAACTTAATTTAAAATACTCATACACTTGCTTTAAAAATACCATTAAAAGGTGTAATTAACAGAAATGGAATTTTTGTAATTGTGTTCAAACCTGTTCATATTTTGGTGTTTAGTTTGAAAATATATATATAATCTACTTCACTGATTACTTATTTTGCCTTCTGATAAGTCTGACAAACACACGTATCACCTGACAGCAGGTGTAGAAGCAATTCATCGTGCTATCTCTGAGCTGGACAAAGCAGGACTGGATTACTTGCTCCAAGTGCTCTTCTCTGAACTGAAGCAGGACTGCAGCAGAGGAAATCCAACGTCCTGCACTATGCGGGCTGGAGGAGGTGATGTCCGTAGTCCCTCTGGGCCCTCTCCCCAGCTAGGTTTGCAGACACCCGGGGTTTGGTGGGTTGTGCCATTGCTGGAATTACCACTGGGACTGACATTACAGAATTGGTCATTCATCATGTTTGACACTGGGGCTATTTCAGAAAGTACTGCTTTGGCACATTCAGGAATAATTATATCAAAGTTGGTGCTGCGCATTGCTTCAGAGGGAGGTCATGCAGACAATAATAATGCATCGCATTTTTTTCTCTACTGTAATGTACCTATGTCTTATATATGTCTCTTGCTATTCATCCATGCCTTCCGGTGCCACGTGCCAGGGCTGCTTGCCTTCAGAGAGAGCCTGCATGCAGATATCAGTCAAAAAGCAGAGAAAAGCAGAAAACAATACAGATGAAAACAAGAAGAAAGAAAGAAAAAAAAAGTATTTGGAAAAAAGTAGGCTTCTTATACAAAATAATATATGTTAAATATATTCAAAAGAACTGAAGAAAAGTCAATGTGACTTGCATAAATCTAAAACTTACAGAACAGTATGCAAACTACTATTATGTGTTCACAACAACATATTATGTTTCATTTATAAAGGTATATTTCACAGTCACAGGAATAGACACTACAAAATGATCTGATTTACACAAAGTAGAATGTACACAAACCAAATTATAAGTAGAAAACAGAATATTTTAAATGCAATCAAAAGGCCTATCTGTATACTTTTCGTACTAATAGCAAAATTGTGTTTCCAGTAAGCATAAGATTGGCTCATAATGGCCTAATCCCACCAATGTTACTTACTTTGGTATAGTCTGATGTCAGCCTTATGAATAATTCTACAGGTGTCAGGAAAGATGCAGCTGTTAATCTGGTGAGCCAGACCTGATGATTAGATTAGCCTGAAAACAGTGATTTAAAAAATGACAGTTCTCACAATTGACTTCTGATGTTAAACCTTTAGGATCACAGAGATGTCCTTCTCAAGTTTTTCTTCACCAAAACTTAAAATTAGGATTTTTTTTCCTTTTCCTTTCTTGTTCTCTTCCATTTTGAAAAGCTCAGTTTTCATCAGTAATCATAGCTCATCAGCGACCTTTAAGGGGAATATCAACTGAGACAAGCTTTAAAATAAACAGGCAAGAATCAGCAACATGGAGTCTGCAAGAGATCTCTTCATTTATCAAGTACTGTCTTAAGGAGGGACAAACTATTCAGTATCATATAAATAACAATATTGTATTTTTTCATATTAGTACAAAGTGAACTTCAAGAAATCATATCTATCTAGTTTTATTAGGTCCTGTTCACAAAGATTATTTACTTGACAACCAAACCATCAGAATCAAGATGATTTCAGTCCTTGCATGTATGCAGTACCTCAGTTTTAACAGTCAATGTGCATCACAGACAAACAGAACGCCTTAAAACATAGTTAATTACAGCTACTGCTCTGTGTGCTTCAGCTGATATAAAAATATAAATCTGTCTATTAGAAAACGCATTAGGACTTTGACCTACTGGCAGTTTATACTGAAAATAAAGGATCAAACAGCTCTCTAAACATTTAAAGACCAGTTTTCCTCATGTCAGGTAACAGCAACATTAAAAGCACTGGTTATTGTTTATATTTTACCTTCTTTATAATGATGATTAAAACAGAACATGCAAATAGTTCCAGAAAAAAATCATAAGAAATATCCTTATGCATTCTATTTTTATGGCTGTAGATTAGATATTGAACATTTCATCATTACTGTCCTTCGTTTCTTATAGACAAAGCACTCCTATGAGTTAAGCTGCACACAAAAACCTAACGGCTGTACTTGCTTTCACTGCACTGGCCAGAATGCTTGAGGATTTTGTAAGGGATTTTTTTACCCTACAGAGTTATACCCTACTGCAAAATAAAGTTATGTTTTAACATTTTAACCACAACGAAAATACTCCATTTCTGACACAGGCACCACACAAAGCTTCCCTGGAAAACACAGAGTAGCATTTGATAATGAGGATAATTCTTTGCTGTAGGCACTAGCAGCTCTGAAAGAGAAGTTGCAAAGGTATGGGCATTACAGATGGTGGCAGAACCAGGAGCAGGAGGAAGGGTAACGTCTGAGGATGAGGAAGGAGGAAGCGATGCAGGAGTGCAGGCAAGAACCAACCCTCCTCCCATATGAATGTTCCTCCAGGACCCTACGGACAAAAGGATAATCATTTTGCTTTAATATAAGAAAATTGCTAAAAAAAATCCACATAGAGAAAATATGACAATCTGTTTGAGATGCCAGTGAAACTGAGCATGATTTAGTTTCCCTATTAGAAAATGTAGGAAGTCAGTATTATGACTAGGAGAAAACCATGAAGATTGAAACTATGCAATTAAGACCAACAAAACATTCTCTGTATTACATCTCAGTCATTAACTGAAAAAGAATCTCATCCTTAAAAAGGCCCTTCTTCCCCATTTCTGGTGTCAGGAAGCAATCTGCCTAACTTGCTATCTGGCTCTACTGCTTCCAACCGACTGTAACAGTCAGCCGAAGGTGTGCCTGCACCCATCTGTTCCTGACACTTTTAAAACCCTACATTGCTGTGACAAAATGAAAGGTTTTTATTTTGTTACTTTTTTTTTTTTTTACCATTTCAGTGCAAAAAATTAAGGATAATTATCCTCAGATAAAGGAGAGGTGAAATTCAAATCTGTTCTCATGTTTTGAGACTTGACGTATACTCCTAGGTATCAACTGTGGGATCATATCTGCTGCATGGCCACCCTAAAGCACATTACACAATAAATGTTCAGCATAGCAGTGATGATACTTGGCAGGGATCTGATTTCCAGCTGAAGTTACACATTCCAGAGCTTGTTAGAACCATATAAAACTAAATCAAACACAACTGATTCAAGTATTATGTAAAAACCCTCCTAAATACTAAAAAACCCTCCTAAAATACTAAAAAATGTACATTGTAAAATTTTCCTCTAAATCAAGGGTGATAATACTTTTTATCTGTTCTTACCTACAAGGGTAACCCAATGTAAGCCCTAGGTTTTCACTTTTGAAAATAACCCCATATCTTGAATGGAAACACAGAGGTAAATGTTAATGGATACTTAGCAAGACAAGGAGTCCCTTTTAGGTAAATTCTTCCCAATTCTTTCTTCCCAATAGCTATTAAGAAAGGCGAAGGAAGCTTTTGGAACATAAAGGATACAAAATCCCATCGCTTTCACTACAAGTTTCCTTGGAACAAAAATGAAAGCTTTATGTTTGATGGGCCCAAGAAGCTTCAATTCCTATGTGCTGTAATTCTTCTCAATTCTCATCTCAAACAAAACAAAAAAGAGGAATTCTGGCATAAAATCCTCCAATAAATTACTGTAACACTTTTAACTTATTCAGGAGGTACCAGGTAGGGAACCAGTGACTGCTGAAATTGGAAGAAATGAGTATATATACTGAATAGTAATGCAAGAACTTCGTTTGGATGAAATGTTAATACTTTTATTAAGCATCACTCTATACAAGAAGGAATTTTTGCAGATAGATTTGCTGGCTTGTGCATTTGCCCAATATCACCATAAAGCACCGGCAAAATCACACCTGTAGCCTGGAATTACCCTGTTTTACTCATGATATTGCACTCACAAAATTAGAATATAGTTTAAGATTTCTTGCCCTTACACTAATTGAACTGACACAGCTCTATTAAAATGCACACAATCTAATAACAGCATTTCAATGGACGGGAAATACATTTGCTTGTTTTTCTTAAAAGACAAGAAAGGGGAAAATGGTATTTTGGGGTTGGCTAAGCATCTATTCCCAACCCATAATAAGGTTGTTATCAACCAGAGAAGCCTATTAAGCTAGAAAATGAATACTGAAAGCTTTCTAATTAAACACTTTCCACTTACATGATACTGAAAGAATAGAGTGGGAGATGATGGTACTGATACTGTATTAGTCATTGTATCACTCATATCATGATGTAGTAATCAGCTCGGGACAGTGTACATGAATAGCCCAGGTGCTCAAGCTGTGCTGCAATTTGTAATTGGAAATATCTTTGGATAATAGGTGTCTCATGAGTTGTCTTCTCTTCCTGTCATATTTTTTAATGTTATGTGACTTATAATTGAAGTTTTTATTAACTGCCATGGAATTGTTTTTTAAAACTAAGTCTGATCCTGCCAAGCTGCTCTGGCAGATTTGTCCTGGGTTGGAGTAGAGTATCTCCATGGCAATGGAACAGTATGTGTCCTGACCCTCTGAAGCAGCCGGCAGGATTAGGACTGCGAGCTTTTCATTCTTTGAGGAAGGATGTTATTTTCATATCTACCCACAAAGATCTCCACAATGAGGTTTATACCCTGATGTTGGTATTAAATTATTCTAATAGCAACAGAGCTAAACCAACAGCAGCATTCTCCTTCTTCAGACAGATATATCACTTCTCACCAAAATTTTATGTAGCAGGCGACGCAACAAGTTACAAAAATTTCATTGCATTGAAAGAGTAATGCAGTATTCCAAAATGTTACTAACAAGAAGCATAACTTTTGTCATACCTGCCAATAAGTTCATGATTCTACATATCTGGTTTGTTTAAAATGTTGAAATAACTTTTGTCGTTATGAGACTTCCAAGAAAGGGGGAGGTTTTGGTGGTCAGCCTGATTTGAAAGAAGCTTGAGAAATGCAGAAATTAAATTTGGTCTGAGTAGAAGGTTAAAAATCATACCATTTCGGCTACATCAAAACTGCTGGTATGTTGTAGATGTAAAACAGAGCCACAGTGAAATATTTCAATTTATATAATTTATTTCCTTCATATTTTTAATTAGGTATTTCTACAGATCTGCC
Source organism: Strix uralensis (assembly GCF_047716275.1). Lineage (NCBI taxonomy): Eukaryota > Metazoa > Chordata > Aves > Strigiformes > Strigidae > Strix > Strix uralensis. Next base: position 40,437,239 of record NC_133977.1, on the reverse strand, counting down.
TCATACTGTTCATGGGCTTTACCAAGACACAGCACAAGCCTATACAACAAATAATCTCCATCAAAACACAAAAATCATGATTAGTTTTAATGTTCTCAAGTGTAAACTCTTTCTAATTCCACATAGTCTAGTCAAAAGCTTTTAAATTATGCACTAACTAGGGTACTACAGGTATACCACTAATGGCATGGATGTGAGAGCACATCCTGCAGTACTTTCACAGAGGTGAAGCAGATTAAAAAGTTGGATATAAGTATATAGTCAATCTATTAAATATATTAAACACAGTCCATTTTAAAGGGCTCAGTGCTTTGTAAAAGAGCATCCCTATCACAGGAGCACATGGCAGCCTGCACGCAGGAGACCAACCCTCCTGCAGCACAAAGGCCTATAAGGAGAGGATGATTTAGAGACGTTCCTGTTTGTTGAGGTTCTTCCAAATCCGTTTCTGGTGTTGATTGTTCTTCAGTTTTAGGAACATGACTTTACTTGGTGGCTGTTTATTCACTTGGCTTTCCCCCATGACCAGTGGTAATTCTCCAAGTACACATAGCAAGGATGAAAAATAGTAGGGGCTCCTTTTAGGACACAGAAGAGGAAGTGGAATTGGCTGTGGTAATTTTGGATTATAGTGATTGCTAAAATTTTTTTTGAAATTGTATACAGTGGTTTGTTTTTGACCCAGAAGGAACAGTGGCTCTCTGGCAGTGCTGCCCTGCAGAGAAAGGCTGTTTGTGTTACCAGCCTTCCTTGGCTGGTTAACTACAGGGTGATATGTAAAAATGCAGTCCAGGTTTTAATTGCACTCTCCTCTGGAGGAGATGATTGCGGACTGTTGAATCCAAGCCTCATGGCTTCCTTACCCTGTTTTGTTGGCCTGGCTCCTTTACTTCACTCCCCTCTATGTTTGGTTACACACAGAGATACATCTAATATTGCCTTATGCTGTACAGTGGCAGAGGCTGCCCAAAAAATTATCCTCACTAGCCAAACAATTTCTGTGAGGCAATGTAGCTAATTCTTGTTCTAAATTCTACCTTCATCACACCCAAGGTCACTCTCTCCATCCCTGTGAATCAGTCTACAAGATGGGAAACAAAATATGTTGTGGTGGCCCTAGATTTTGAATTTAAATTGCAAATGTGCAAGGAAAGCACCAGCTCAGTTCTTTAATTGTTGGTAAAATATAGAGACCTAAAATGTTTCCCTTAGATGCAAATTCTGCAGTGTTTGACAGTGCAAAAGCTTCCTTCCCTGGGAGTTTGGGAACTTAGTTAACCATGCAACCATGTGGTCATTTATTCTAATTAATAGGAATACATTTGCATTTGCAAGTGCAGATCTATCAGCTTTTGCAAGCCCAGAAGCAGCACACAGTGGTTTTACACGGTGCACACAGAGGTGCCAGTGGAGCACAGGCCACGCTGGTCAACACAGAACATTGTAGGTACCCAGTGCTGGAGGCCCCAGACCTCCTCCTGCTGATTGCAGATCTGCTCCATTTCTTAGGTATGATAAAGATGGCATTTTTGAGTTGCATTGCACTTGTGTCATCCTGAGAATATAAGGGTGTTACATCTGCACTGCTCATCTCTTCGGCGTACCAAGGAGCTTGGCAACCCTACAGCTCACACCAGTAGAGCACTGGGCTGGGCAGTGGCATCTCACCAAAATCACTGACTGCAGCAACAGAACTTTGGTCTTTAGTGGTAGTGAAACAGATGTGACTTTTTATTAGTTCATTAATAGCTATATATTTTATTTGTGGTCTGTTTACAGTGAAAAAAATAATTAAACTGACTTGAAGATGAGCAGAAAGAGCAACTGATAGACTAAAAGGGTGGTGGAAGGACAAACAGGGCGGTGGATTTGAAGAGTGGGGATTTACTTGAAAGAAACATTAGTGCACAGAAGCTTCAGTGTTAGAAGTTGTAGAAGGATTTCTGCAATGGAGAAGGCTGAAATACCCTGTACAGGCAGCAGACAAAAGCAGCCCTATGAACAGCTGCAGCAGTTGGTCATCCTTAAAAATCATAAATGAGGACATGCTGGTAGAAGAGGCGGTATGAATTTTATATAAAAATTACATGTACTGTTATAATATAATGGGTCTTCCTATGCACTTACCATGTACTCCTATGAACTCTGTTCTCAGTAGATGTTTCCCAATATCTCTGACTCATGAGAAACTGAACTTACTGTGTTCCACTTACAGTAGTGGAAACATTTTGTTCTGACAGAGACAGATATCAGAAACTTGACTTAACTCTTCACATTAAAAAAAAAATAAAAATCAAGCACATAGATGAGCCTCCTTGAACTTGCATAAATTAGAGCTGGCCTATTCCTTTGTGCTTTGTTCCCAATTGGTGTTATTTTCTTTTACAGACAAGATTTTATTTTGGAAGTCACAAGTTCTTAGTTAAAACAGGTTTAACTATTTAGCATCGGATTCACCCACCTACATAAAACTCTCCAACTGTCGAAGTTGTTAAAGGGACACTGTCAATTTTAAAATTGCACGTCTGTTTAAAAATCTTTTACCTTCTGTTGTTAGGAGTGAGCCCTAAGGTTGTATACTTGAAAGGCATTAGAGAGAAAATATCTCCTCTGACAGCATTTTGGGTATCATCCATTTCACTGGTTTTCTTCCTAACTCGCCTAGGCCAGATCCTGCAACAACACACACTGATGTCTCCATGTGGGACTCAGGCTGCAGTGCAACTGCTGTAGCTTTAAATAGAATTTTTTTTCCCTAAGCAATTGCCTGTTGAGGTGATACTCTTCTGTTAGCTCAAATACAAATAAACTATAGTGCAGACTTTCAATAGTGTCAGTTGAAAAGATCTGTAAGAGGCAAAGAGTTAAATTCAATATTGCACCCCTTGTCTGACATGGCATTCTCTGAGTCCCCACGCCTTGAACCCTGCCTTGATCAACAACTCCACATCTTCTCATACTTACTAAGAATTAATTCTTCTGAGGACTGAGCAGTACTGGGAGAGGAAATTTTGATTATTTCAGGGATGTGGAAGAAATAAAGAGAGAAAAGCAGGGGTGAATGAAGAAGTAATAAGATTTAAGGACAGGTGAGACAAGGTGAAGGGATACTAATACTGTGAAGGAGTGAGGGAGAAGTTTTGTGGAAAAAGGTATGAAAAGCTGTTATTAAAAACAGTGTTATATTTCATATGCAGAAGGAGGCTTACTTTGAAGTGGCATGACGTAGCAATGGTTTTTATGGCATTTCCAAGCTTCTAAGTGTTTGATTTTGCCAATTTAACTTTCTTTTAATTTATTTTTCTTGGAATCTAATATAGAGATTTAGAATGGTTTGTTTTTTGTGAATCTAATCTATAATTCTGACTGACTCAGCTCTTAACTCCATTTCCTCTTCATGGTTCAGATTAGAGGACTTAAATGGGGCTGTACAATATGACTGAACTTCCTATCCTTTAACTGCAAAGGCGTGGGAGATTTTGGTAAATATAGCTGTCATACAGCTTTACATCTGGCAGAATATCTGGAAAGAATGAGTGAGAAACACAGGAGATGCTGGCAGGTGGTTGCAGAGCATCCCACCCCACTGATGCCTCAGGGTGCCCGGGCAGCACAGAGAGAAGCAGCTGCTGGAGAAGCCAAAAGAAACTCCCAGGATAAACTCACTCAATGGCTCATCTCCATATTTTTGCATACTGATGTATGCTAAAGGGCAGAGAAAGTTTTGTTGCTGCCTTGAGAAGTAGAACTGGCTCCCAATGCGTTTTAGATGTTGTGTAAATTACCTACATAAACCCATGTTGTCCTTATGTGATGCTTTGCAAGATTCTAAATAAGCAAACCAATGTGTCTCAGCAGTTGCATTTTTGGAATGAAGTCTAAGTGGGCACACATCATTGTGCTCTTAATCTGTAGGAAAAGGTAGGATTGGTATTCAGAAAAAGAGGTTACTTTCTTGTCTTTCTAGGATGTCCTGTCTCTCTACAGTTTCATATATTTAAGCATTGTAAATTATGATAATGATGTCTAATGTCCTCTTCCACTTCCTAATTTTAACTAAAGAAGATATGAGTAATATTGATAGACAGATGGATATAATGGCTATTTAGAGAGGCAAGAGAGAGAAATAGACATAAACACATATTTACTAAGGACCTATTCACAATCACAGTTCACTATTTGTCAGTAAAATCCCCTGAATAAATGCAAGCATTTAATGGGACTCCTCTTCTGAGTAGAATTACTTTCTCTGCAAATACCTGCACAACAGGGATATCAGTCACCTGATATTTCTCTTCAGGACCATAGCAAGGGACATTCACTCTGATTTCCCTATCCCAGTGTACAAGATAGTAGAATTTTTATCAATATCACGATGTTTTTCTAAAAGACCAGATTTGGAAGGTGAATTATGCTTACTGGAAATGCAGGGAAAAGGAAGGCTGAGTGTCAATGTGAAGGACTTTTGCTCATACTCTGGCATAAGCAAGAACATTAACAAATTTTCTGAATAAAGGAAAGAAGTTCTGTATTAGGTGACATTCATTTTTCCAAAAGATGTAACTACTTTACTTAATGCCTGATCTAAAGCCCTGTGAAATTTTACTCACTTCATTGTACTCCCATCTTCTTCATGGAAGACATACTTGGTCAAACAGTTAACAATTAATTAAGCAAATTAAGTACTTTGGCCCCAACTTCTTTCCAGTAAGACTTGAGTAATAATAATAATAATATCAGTGTGTGACATATGTGCAATGAAGTCAGCATTTAACATAAAGCTTCTAGAGAAAATTTCAGTGAAGTATGTACCATTAATGATGATAAACCTAAGAGAATAAGCTTAAAAATCGCATTCTCTTACTTAGCAGATCTGATCCTGATGATCACCAGGAGTCTGTCAGATATATGTTTGATTCCAAAACATATGTGCCTCAGAGTTGCTGAAAGGCAATAAAGAAAAATGCTTAATGTCATTTTTTCATAGTAAATTTTCTTAGGGACTTCAATGAGACTGAGGGAAGTTTATGGGGATGGCAAGTAAAAGAGTTATTATCACTTAAATGTGCTATAGTTTTAGTGCAAAGGGAAAACAGAATCAAACAGAAAAAAATCCACAGAAGTCTCCAAGCACAACTGGAGTGCCAGACATTTCAGATGAAAGAGAGAAAAGTATCTTCTGAGCTATAATATGAGCAAGGATTATTCTAAATGGTCCAGAGACATTTGGAAAGAATTGTGTTGGTTTTGTTGTTGCTATTTTCACTCATAGTAAGATTTGTGTATTTGTAGATTAAAATAAATTAATTTGAACATTTTTCCCTGCTGTAGCTTTATGATGTTAGCTGCTTTATTGGTGAAAAAAACTGAACCTGCTCTGGAGGTTTGCTTAAGAGCCGTTAGTGTATGAAGTAATTTACAGCTACTCAAAACTGCACCGAGTTACTAATTGATTGCTAATGTTGATGCACTTGATTGGATGTCAAGTTATGTGTAAAATTTATTGAAAATAATTTTGTTTCCTTCCTCTCTCTACCACTACAGTCATTAAATTGAGATAGATATGCAGGGTGGTTATATCTCCTCAGGCCTGATCTTTTATAGAACCTCCCACCAGCTAAGACCTTTTCAGCCTATACAATCCGGATATCCTAAAACGTGTTACTAAAAATAAGCAAAATATAATTTTCTTCTGCCCTCCTTTCCCCCACTGTTTCTCACAAAGACATGAGAAATGTCACTACCCACCAGTGCCAGAGGAACTATTCCAACATTTCAAATTATATTCAATTTAATAAAAGCATAATGAAAAGGCAACAAAATTATGAATTGTAGTATGACCGTTTCATATTCATTTTTCTATTGTTTTTCTTCTTGGATTTTAAGTGAAAATAGAGCAAATGTGCTGAGTATTTCATTCAAAGGCCCAATGTGCCGGCAGGGATTAATGAAAGGTGTCTAAGGTCTCTGTGATAGGAGTTTCTGCAGTAAAACACCCAGCAAACAGTAGAGCTTTCGATTTTCTAAACTTCCATTGACCTGTCTTCAAGCTGCTTCATTACCCGTATGAACAGGTTTAACCTACTGTGCTTTGAAATCAGCTGGAACATTAACTGTGATACTTCTCCTTCCTCTGCGAGCTGCTCAAAGTCCCCACGGTCTTTTAAACTGGGAGTCACAGGTGCTGAATTACCTACGCGAGATGAAAGAGCGACAGGTCTGAACTCTGTCATCCGCTCGGGAGGCAAAGAGTACGGCACCCCGGGGAAAAAGCAAATCTGAAACGCATCGCCACTGCGGATGTCACTCTGTGCTGCTCCCGCCAGCACGGTTGGCGATAGGATGTTGCATGGGTTCTTTTCCTGGGCTTGTATGTGCTTCAGGACATGCTCAAAATGATCAACGGAGCAAAAGATTTTTCTAATCCCAAAAGAAATTGCAGCTATTAATGCATATATATTCACCCAACAGTTGGAAATCTAGCTCAGGATCAAAGCATCTGGAAGTTTGTTTTCCCTCTAACTGGTAGAGGGGATAAAAAGACATTTTCAGGCATTTTAGAGTAGTATTTGTTTCAGTTATTGAGTATTGAAATAGCACTACTACCTGTCTAATAAAAGGAATAATTTAAAAAAGGCTGGACTTTGTGCTCCCTGGCATGCTGAAAGGCAGGGAGGTTTGGAGAGGAGATGGGAGGGACCCAATACCTGTGACAAAGTTGATGCAGAAGCATCAACAGCATTGCTTGCGTTCAAGACCTCATAAATACTTCTGTGCTGTATGTTCACGGAACAAGGTACTTTTTAATCTAGAAGGAGGCAAAGGTACAAGCAAAATTTGTCAGTGTTTATAATACTTTTTTTCCTTTCCTCTCCAAAGATGTGCTAGACAGAAGAGAACAACTTATAAGAAAAAGAAGTTACAAGGGGCAAGAGCATATTTGATCAAAGTGCCTTTAAAAGTGCCTTATTTTGGAGGAGATGTGGGATGATCTAACCAATACTTTTGTTTTAAATATTAACTTTAAAAATTACTTTACAAAAGCACTAATGTTACTAAGCAAGCCAAACACCTCTTAAAGTCTATGACATGAAAATACTAATATTTCTTTTGGGGACTTTTTTAATGTCTCTCCTGATACAGCATCACGATTGGAGCACATACTCCCTATTTTCACAGTCACTTTACACTCTACCTGCTGAAGGCTGTGTCATATGTGCCACGCAGACCCCTCCGTGGCAGGGCAATGCGACAGCAACTCCGTGGGGTAATTGCTGAAGAGGTCTTGCAACACCAACCTGCTTCCCAGGAGATCTCCCAAAGGAAAAGCCAAACTATCCTTTGCAGCCCAAGACTTTCTATGAGTTTAAAATGTGTTTTATTTAAAGGATAAGTAATACACAATTGTATCATAAAAGAGATAAACTTTACAGAAGTAGGAGCCATGTCTCTATTTTATCCTTTTAAAACAAATTGCAGTATTTTAGACTCATATTTTGAATCAAACATTTTGCCAGTTATTGTTGCAGTACTTTGCTGCCTAAACATCCTATTCTGTACTGTTATCATATTAATTTTTCAGCTTTCAATGGCGAAGACATACAAATAGCAAAATAGTGGCATGTCCAAATTAGCCTCTATAATCATGAGTAGAGCAGAGTAAATCATTTAATAGGAAACATGTATCTGGAAAACCTAGCTTTATTTTTTTTCTTTTAAGAGTACATTTGAAAGGAGTTCAGAATTTACATTAATTAATTCGTATTCTGCTTTTGTATGGAGAATTTTTAGCTTGCAGTCTCATCTTGAATACCTCTTCATTAGGTTTTTAATAATTCTTGTCTGAGAAAAATGTTGCCCCAGTGCTCAATGCTGCTGCATGGGAACTGGAACAACAGGATCACATCTGGGAGGGATTTGGCCTTCATTTCTCTGTGCCTCTAATATCCACCTGAAAGATGATGAGAATATCACAGTCTTTTTCAGAAGCACAAAGGAAGCTTCTTCCCTTGCAACACAAGGGAAATCTTGGGAAAGTGACTGTCTATGCTTCATATTCTTGGGTACCACCTAGTGGTACCGACTTGGTTAACGATGGATGTAACTAATTTACAGAGCACTCCAGAGCTTGGTTACTGTGATTCTGAGATGAAGTTTATGTCCTTAATAACTGATCTTTTCAGTGCATATAGAAAGTGACCAAAAATAACTGCAGTAACCTACTGAAAAGAAATAGGCCAGATATTTACAGCCATTATATTGCAATATTTATTCCAATGTAATCACAATAACCCATGTCCATCACTTTGTTATAATGCTCGTTGTATTAGTTGAAGTCTTTTTCCTCAAATTGCAACTGATTTACTAGCAGCTGAATAACTTTAAGATAGTTTGTACCAGTTTGCTACTGAGGGCATATTATTATTCCCATGGAGAATAGCTTCTAACTAAACAGGACAAGCATACCAGACTCTTTCTGTGGGTTTGATGGTACATCCACCAGCAGTATAAACTATTTGCAGACAATGCAAAAAGCCTTTATTTTATAGATTCTTTCCCCAGCGTCCTGAATGAAATGCATATCACTAACCTATTAAGTACAAATCGCTTAAAGATGTAAATTTTTTATGACTTGCTAAATGTTAATGTATGACTTGTAAAATGTTAAAGTAGTAAATAGCTTCTTTGAGCTCATACACACTAAATTTCATTTTGTAGCCCTAAGCATTTAAGGTAACAGTCACAGGGTATTAGTCAGGGAGATTTCCATAATTCTCATTGACTTTAATTTATTATTGTTAAAAAAAAAAAGAAGATAATTAAGAGTTAATGTCAGTAGAATAGAAAAATAGGCCATTGTCAAAGGATAATGGTCTTCCACTAATAGGAGACTGTTGAGACATTCACTGAGAATAAATGTTATGAAATATGAAACACACGATACAATACCACAATGTGTAATTACAGCTATTTTATGTCAGCTGTTCTGAATGACTCTAGAAGACGTTATCAAAATCTGATTAATGTTTCCACATTTGTTATTTCTTGATTTATTGATGTAATAACCAGCTGAGAAGAACTCCTCACAAAACCAATTTATTTAAAGTTTGCCATAGAAGCTCATATACACCCTGCTTTCCATCTGCTAGAATATTTCCTATATTTAGAATAATATACGTATATAAATGGATGCCACCAAGTGGAATTTGTTCTGGCTGAAAATATCAGAGGCTGATATGGTTATTTGCTGAGAATGGAGCAAGCCAGTTTCCAGAGAATATTGATGAATGGTCTCCAGATACACAGCAAAGAGCTAAATTCAGAGGTGTGAAATTAGTATGACTGCACCTGTGAAACCTAGCCATGAATTTGATCCAAAATTATATATTATGAATATGGGGAGATAGCAAAGATATCCAGGGCCTCTGAACAAATACTCTAGTAAATCATAAAGATCCTAGTGTTAAAAAAAAAAAAATCGTTGCTCTTTATCCCTCCTTTGCTTAGCTATTTCAAAGTTATCTAGATACTTAGTACCAAATTTTGATTCTGTCATTCATGGAGTGTTTTAATTTTCAGGAACTGTTTATGAATTGGTTTTTGCTATCAGTACAGGTTGTCCCTTCAGGTCCCAAGTGAGTAGGTATGCTAAGTACTTTCATCTTCTAGAATAAAGATCATTGTGTTTCAATTTTTAATAACATTTTGAGATCTAATCCAAATGTGATTCATTTACATAAAAATCAATAGGCTTAGCTGCTTCTTTTGAATCATTTAAGGCAACATTTTTTCATTGGCTCTTATCAGGGGCCAAATTCTGACCTGATTTATGCTCTGATTTGCACTGCAACCCGTTGACTTTAGAGGATTTGCACATTGCGTAAATTAGCACAGATTTGACTCCAGGGATCTTTGGTAAGTGGCATAAATTAAGAACAGGGAAATTCTCCTCTCTTTTAAAACCCCATAAAGGTCAATACAAAATTAAGAACAAGATACAGCCGCAAGTCTCTTAGTTAAAATGTATTAAAAAGTTTCATGAAGTCCTTTTATCCTCCCTACCACAATCTGCCCTCATTCCCCTGTCCTGCGGTGTCTCATTTCACACCCACCACATCGGTATGCTGAGAATAATATAAATCAGATTTTGCCCTCCAGAGAAGCATATTTTGCATACTGTGTTGACTTCTAACTTGGATGATAACACCTGGCATCAGCTTAAGTGAGGGTGACTGTAGCTAAAACAATCTTTTTAATCGGCTGCAATCCCACAGGCTGAAACTTCCATCTGAGGAACGGATTTATGCAATTGCTAATCTGAGCATTTCATTACAAGTATTAATATTTGAGGACATCTGGGGCTTATTCTGGAAGACAACTGCATAAAAAAAATTAGCAGTACGAAGGAGCCTTATTTCTTCTGGTGTTTTTGCAGAGGAGCTCCCTTCTGGCAAGAGCACCTTCTCTCTCCTGTACCATGCACCACATAGGGAAGCAGGTATTTGTTGCCGGTGCCTAACGTTGTGCTCTCTCGGGGTGATCAATCACTTCCCCTTGGTCACCAGGATAGTCAGGGCATATTGCCCACTGCCGTTTGTGCTGACAGGGGCATTTTGGCAGAAGCAGGAAAGACACTAAAGAAGGTGAGATGTCCTTTTGAACTGCAGAGCACATGAGCGGAATGAAAGCTGTGGAGAGCTGTATTAGAATTATTTAGGTTTTTCTTAACGAGCATCAGCACTGTTTCTTTGTAAGACATTGGGTGTCCTTTACAAAGATCACCGACAGTCAAAGCAATGCTCAGCTGTAGTCTATCTGCTATTTTTATGAGAAAGACTGAATAAAAGAATCACTCTGCAGCTGTGATACGCAGTAATCTCACATGGCCTGACTCGATCTTGTGCTAAATTTATGTGCCCTGTGAAAATACTGTCCTACTAGAAAATTTCACATGAAGCTGTAGGTTGTGCATTAGCTTCTTGTAAAATAAACTTTCAACTTTTCTTTCTGAGTATGGAAGCAGTGACTGGGGTGTACATCATGAGATCCCATCAATAGAATCAATGGGATGCAGAAAATATTTTGCCCAGTATAATCTACAATTTATATAAAACAAGAACTAGGGGACTAGACATCAAATCTTAAATTTAAATTCAATTTACTCAAAGGCTGCAGAGAACTAGACTTTCTGATGTGTGAACAAGCACAGCAAATACTCATGATGGACTGGTCTCTACTATATTGTGGACACAGTTAATCATCATGAGGTGAGGATTTTTGTGCATTTCATTAATTCAGAGAGTGATTAATTCCTTCAGGTTTGCTAAAGAGAATTTTTGTTGCAATGTTGAAAGAAGCACAGGGCTTATTACTCACATGATAAGTGATGCAAATTGATGCAAAATATTTGTGGGGGCCATAATAGAGAGAATTTTAACTTTTAAGAGTAAGATAAATTCTTGTTTAATCCCAAGCATGCAGCTATGTTTAAGCATCCAAAGCACTCAGTATATTGACAAGTTCACAAATGCAAGACTCCACAACAGTCGACGTAGTTCTCAAAAGCTATCTCCAAGCCTCCAAGGAATAAAGTTCAATTTTTAAATGGAATTGAGAGTTTTGGCCCTTCTTGAGTTATGCTTAACACTTCACACTGCCTGGCTTTGCAGGAATTAGTCTTCAAAAATTATTTCAGTGGGTGCAGAGATCCATTGTAGCTATGGTTTCTAGCATTTGATAAATTAAGTACCTGGTTCTTCTGCAAACAGTAGTTAACAGTAAGAATTGAAAACATCTAGCTGTAATACTTGAGTAGTGGATCTATGAAAATTGCATATTACATCTACATGTATACCAAATGCATTTATAATGAGTATCGTCATTGCACTGAAGAGCAAAACAATGAACTGTGATTAACCTCTTCTTGTGAAGTGTTGCCATTAGTTTTGGCATTTACTATGGAAATACTTTTGAAATTTTACAGAATATTTGAATAATTCTATTGATATTTTCCTGAGCTTTTTGATTACTGAGAAATAAATTATCTGAACATTTAAAATCATGAATATACAAGAGATGAGGAAATGTGACAATATCTTCTTCATTAAATTGGTTTTAAGGCACAGGACATAGGGGATTAAAAAAGCTGGTCTAGCTAAACTATTTATAACTATCATCTGATACTTTTTCAATCACTTTAGCTAACATTAGACTATTTTGACAAAGACACAAAATAAAATACTCAATACACCTAAATTCACTGACTTCAAAAGCATCAAGACTTCAACTACGTTCTGATATTTTTAAGGAATAAAAATTGAGTGAAGGATAAATTAATAAATTCAAGTTCAGCTATTCAATTACACAAATAATTAATTTTAGAAAGTTTCCATCTGGGTTCATATTCTTAGGTGAAACTGGGTCAATCATCATAGAATCATAGAATGGTTTGGGTTGGAAGGGACCTTAAACATCATCCAGTCCCAACCCCCCTGCCACAGGCAGGGACACCTTTCACTAGACCAGGTTGCCCAAAGCCCCGTCCAGCCTGGCCTTGAACCCTTCCAGGGAGGGGGAAGCCACAGCTTCTCTGGGCAACCTGTGCCAGTGTCTCACCACCCTCACAGGGAAGAATGTCTTCCTTATATCAAATCTAAATCTACCCTCTTTCAGTAAAACCATTACCCCCTGGTCCTATCCCTACAACCCCTGATCAAGAGTCCCTCCCCAGCTTTCCTGTAGCCCCCTTTAAGTACTGGGAGGCCACTCTAAGGTCTCCCCAGAGCCTTCTCTTCTCCGGGCTGAACAACCCCAACTCTCTCAGCCTGTCCTCATAAGGGAGGTGCTCCAGCCCCTTCAGATTGGATTTTACAGGTCCCCCACTTAGGTGAATTAGACACTCGTAAAAACTGACCAGTGGATGAATGGGATAAGGGTTGGGGCTCAGATGTTTACAGAAGACTGACAACATTTCTTACCTGCACTTACAGATTAAATTAGGACAGCAATTAAGTTGTCTGCTTCTAATTTGGATCAGCATGAATTTCTAGAAATTTATTCCTTATTGATGCATTTCAGAAAAGAAAACAGTAAAAATAATCTTACCTAGAGTATAATTCAATCAAGATAGGAGATTCCAGTTTTAAAGAAGTATTTATGAAAACACATGCAGATTTGTTATTAGCACTAATAATTTATTCATATGAAGTCAAGGTCCTTTTGGCCTTGTGAGTTCAAATGTATGTCAGATGTTTCAGATGGACGGATGAGCCTTCTATCCTCCTGAGACAAAACACAAAAGACACTAAATAGATCAACTGGGAAGTAAAGAATCAAACACAATGAGCACATGCCTACACAACAAACAAAAATCAGGAAGAAGTCACGCAAGAATTTTTCTGAACTGATTGCCAACACATTTTAGAGTCAGCTTGTGCTCTTCAGAGACCCAGGGACCACTGTAAATGAACTGGAGCATGGAGGGGACAAAGAGCTGACGGTGGCAGTGATGGGCCACCAGCCACACTGCTACTGAGTAGGGGAAGGAGAGACAGCCTTGACCAGGCTTTCAGAGACTCCAGCTTTCAAAGCAGTTCTGCCTCCAGGTTGACAACCCAGAGCAGATCTCCCAGGTAGTGGAAACAGCAGAGTGGGAGCATTCATCTGATCCTCATAGGTTAATCTCATTTGAGTGTGAGGATCAGATTAAATTTTTAGCTAAACTAAATGACAATTTCATAGATTAGATAGTTAGGAAGAATAAACTCCTGACTCCGTCCTAAAGGCCACTGAGTGATAGAAGTCTAGCTGTACTAATGTACTAACAAATCTATTGAATTAATAAATCATCCTATATATTATACTGTAGTTTTCAAATTAATATATGACATAAAGAAAACTATAGAAAGTTGAGAAAACCTTTTAAAAAGTTGCTAAAAGGGAAAGTCAAAAGGGTGAAATATTTGCAGTAGGCTGAGAGCATTTTTTATTTATAAAAAAACCACCGTGTTTTTGACTTAAGGCAAACTCACAGCAAAAATATCTTTAGAAAGGTCAAGAAAAAAAAATAATTATGGGGTTTAGTTAAAGAACACTGCACAGGAGATAATTAGAAAGAATAAGACATCCTTTAAAAAAGTCAAATTCAAATAAAGGAAATAATAGAAACCAGTATGAGCTCTGTCAATTTAAATGTGAAAGCACGGTCAGACAAACCTGAGCAATATGAATTCCTTCTGCAAGGAGCAGTGAAAAGATTTCACAGTGCTGAGTAACGGAGCAATAAAATAGCTAGAGAAATTATAGGTGTAGAAGTGTTATGGAAAGTCAGTACTTACTCAAAGTCAGAAAAGCAAACAAAATGCCAGGACATGTTAGGGAAGGCACAGAAAGTGAAACAGCAAAGTCATGCAGTGTTGTGTCACTGTGCAAATCCGTGGTACATGCACATCCAGAACAAATACTGTAAAGGCATATTAGAATGGAAAAGTTTGAAGAAGATGACTAAAGATTTTTTAAAAAATGGAATGGCTTCTATATGAAGATCAATAAGATGGGATACCACCTGTGGTCTGGCCAAAAATTCCTTTCATTCTGTTCTTCTACTCATGGCAAAGGATGACAGCATGTGTCCAGTCTCATTTGGAGTGTTGGAATTGTTATTTATAATTTTTTTTGTGAGCATGATGCCAAACCATTGATAACATATAAATCAGAGGTGATACATGGGAATTTTGTATAGTTTATACCATAGCTTGAACAGAATTTAAATATTTAATTTGTCTGATTTAATTTAAAGAGCCCTTGCATTATCAGGTGGCCTCTGTGGTCCGAATTTATGTTTTTTCATATGTGCATCTCACTAGTAAACACTAAGATGTAGGTTTCCAACTTCTCTGCCTCGGTCACTTTGAGATTAGATTCCCACAAAGCGCTCCCCATGCGAATCCACCTCCAGACCACTTGGTAATCGGTTGAGTTGCAGAAGGCACATGTGCTCCTAAGTGATACCAGTGTTGTATGAGCTTTTCTAATGGCTTCTGGCTTGGGTCTGGGGTGGGATTTTGTCACCTATTAATTGCTGAATGCCACACGATATGCCTCTAGGAAAGGCTGCATCTCCTCCTGAGCAGTATCTTCTTGAGGGTAGTAACTCCATCAAAACTCCTTTTAAGTGCTCTCATTCAAATAAGAACTTTTTAATGATTTCCATGTTTATGAACATTTGATGTACCCAGATATTATTCTTCACAAGTAACAGAACCACTGATCCCCTTGATCGGTTTATATTACCCAAAGTAAGTAATGTTGATACCAGAAAGATATTTCAGTGATGTTTCATTCTATCCTTAATTTGCAAACCAGGATAGTTGTGCCTAATGTAAATTAAATTGCAGGTTACCCTGAAAAGAAGGTAATAGATTGAACATTTTATTTAACACAATCTATTCACTGAAAGAATAAACTTTTTAAAGATAACCTCTAACCTGTCCTTTGATTACACATCCCCAGGTTCCTGTCACATATTACTGAGAGTTACACTTGGACCGTATTTGACCCTTATACACAATATTGATGCACTGTGATTTCTTGTCATTTCACACACATAAGAGAAAAAGCTGAATTTTAGTCTACCAGATATTTAATTTGAACCAGCAAAAAATTAGTAAACCCATCACTTTCTGAATAACATAAGGTAATCAAATGAGAAACAGAAATTATATACTTTAGTCAGAGGGGGCAACACTTTGCAAGCCACAAGTTCTGTCTTTTAATAGCTTTTATAAGGCTTCACTTTAATTTTGTTTCCAAAAAGCAATAAAGCAGAAGTTGTTTTCACAAAGCAGATAGAAAATTGATTCACTAAATGTTGATCATTTTCCAAGGGTAGTTCAGAATTTCTAAACTCTTGCATATTTAATAGTAATTTTGGTTTTATTTTAAATAAAAATCTCAATAAATAGATTAACATTTAACCTGCTTATGATTTACATATTGATATGTGTTATTGTCTCTGGTACAATTATCCATTATGTCCTTCTGGTTGCTCATATTTAAAAGTCAGACTTGGAACATTTTTGTCCTTTTTTGCATTGATTGTTCTTTTTGCTCACCTCAAGTAAACTACTGTATAGCTGAAAATAAGACTCTGAATATAATAGCATATTGCAAGCAATTTACTGCTTGTACTGCTCATTTCAACTTTTTTTCAGTTTTTTTGATGGGAATGCAATTTGCATTTTCTTATTAATACTGATAAAAAGCTGGACATTACAGTTATTGGAAACACAAGTCAATTTGGTTTGCCCTTCAAACAAAATACTCCTTTGTTACAAGATTTGGCAGCTCTGCGTTAAAAGATTGATAGGTCTGATTGTGGAATTCTTTGTAACTGAAAGGTTTCCAGCAAAGACTATTTATACTAAAGCTGAGGCAGAATCTGACGCTACCTGAAGGAAGAAAAAAAAATTAATATATATGTGTATTTTAATTCTAAGTATTTCTGAAACAAATGTGAGTTTTAACAAGTGCACTCAGTGTACAAGACAGTGTCATCTCAAAGGAGTTACTAGAGAGATGCTGAAACAGAAAGTACAAATGACTGAGTTAAAAGAACAACACACACAACCTGTTTAAGGGACGGGGATTTTTTTATGCAGTCCAGATTATAGGTATTTTATAGCCAAGGTCACATAATTTTATAGGTAATGAAACTAGTGCCAAGCACATAATAGGCTGCTGTGCTCAGAATGTTTGTTTTTCAGAAAAATTTAAAGTATAGTGGCTCCACTTCTCTTGCCATGAAACTGGATATTTTATTTGATAAATTTTGACAGAAAAAGGCACTTCTTTTTTTTTTCCATAGGAAGATTTTCTTCTCAATCCATATTGAAAGACATAACTTGATTCGGAAGTAACAGTCTCTCAGGCTTCTTAATGCTTCTTCTTTTAAAATTGAAACCTTAAAAAATAATATTTTTATGTCCAAAAATATGTTGAGAGGGAAGGGGGAAGAATGAAAGAGAGCACAAGAGAGAATGAGAGAAAATTGGAGCTGACCATAAAAAATTTTTTTCTTTGTCCCCTCCTTTTATTTTCTTTATTATTAATTCTTCCACCTTAAACTTAGGTTCCTGAAATATTGGAAGAAATATTCACCTCAGAATAGATGTCTCTTTGCCCTTTCTAAACAACCCTCTGCTGCCCCAGCCTCACTGTGAGCTTTCCTTCTGAATAAAAACCATACCCATTTTAGATTGTTTTTGTTGTTTGGGGTTTTTTTTCTGCATACAAAGCAGCGGTAACACAAGCAGAGTAATACAAGCAGTGGTCCAAGCCCCTTTCCAGTAATAACAATACAAGTTTTGCTGCTGAGTTTTTAGGATTTGTATTTTGCAAGACTGTATGCATGAGCTGTTTTTCTCTCAGCTGGAAGTATCACTCAGTGTAAGAGTCAGGTGTGACAACCGAACGACTCAGGCTTTGCACTTGCTTACGACTTATGAGCAGGTCATTTATTAGAGTTTAGCCTGGCTTGTACATCACCATATGGAGAATGCCTTTATTGATAAAGATATTCTTTTTATTTAGATGCATGCCCCTGGCAAATGACAAAACAAAAAGAAGAGATGGAACGTAGTCCTTAAAATAGAGTTCGCTTCTAACTTTACAGAAATACATCAGGGCTTGGGGATCATATGACACCAGTTTGATTTATATAAACTAGCTTCACTGTTTGCCTTTGTAGGTTGTACTAGACTTCAAGGACAGTTTTCATGTTGGAATGACAGAATGGCAGGATTCAAGTAAACAGAACAGTCAGGTTTTTTTATTTTGTTCTCCTATTTAATATAATTGCTAGGTTTTTTTTTTTTTTTTCCAAGAGTGACCCTGAAATTCACCTCAGTGGTAATGAAATCGAGCTGCATAAACAAAGCTGTCTGATTTGAAAAAAAAAAAAAAGAAGGGTCCTAGTTTTTCACAGCTAAAGAGCCCTTCACAGGCTGACAATTTGTTTTTAAATTGACCATCTCCAACTGAATATATGCCTTTATCACAAAAAACACTACTGTTTTCTTGATTAGTGGTTGTAGAAGAGAAATATGTCTTGATCAACCATCTTTAGTTAATATATGCTCTCTAACGTTACCACTCCCCCTCATCCTCCAAGCCAGGAAAGTCAAGGCTGGTCCTATTCATTGATCAGTGTAGTGAAGCTCCCACTCCCTCTATCTCTGAGACTGAAAGGAAGTGTTAGGAGGATTTGAATCTACCATGCTGTACATCCAACAGCTATAAGGAACATTAATTGTCTTCTATATACATACATTGAACACAACAGGATTAACCTAGTTTGTTTGCTTTCTTAATATGTGCTCCTTTGACCTAACAATGCCTGGCAGAATGATGGTGATGGGAAGGTGGCTATATTCTTGCTAGGGTATTGTCACTGCTCCTTTTTAATTCTGCCTTTTATGAAAGAATATGGAGGCATCACCTAGGTCATTCCCTAACTATCATCATGAGGCACTGGAGTGAGAAAATATGCAGCTCAGCTCCGGTACTTTGTTAGTGAGTCTCCATGGGATAATCCTTTTGTAATGAGAAAGAGTTCAGAGTCCCCAAAAAGGAACCCTTGAGTTCACTCCAGAGGAGACCTTAAATAGGAACCAACTTGTATGCTAGGCAGGGGAGTGTGGGACTAAGATGGTGTGAAAGGAGGAACGCACTAGGGAGATCAGTTTGGTTCAGTATCTGAGCAACTAAGCAAAGCTTAAAGCCAACTCATCGCAAAGCCCAAGACCACATGCAGCACAGCAGTTACAGGGACTTCTGTGGCCAATCACACACATCATCTAAAGGTCCTACTTCTGTCTACTGAAGCTAAAGGAGACGAAGTAACTTGAGTGGTTACCCTAATGGCCTAAATAGAGTGGTATGGGGAGCTGGGATGGTGACTCCTGTTTCCCCAGAGGTGTGGGCACTCTCTTCAGCATGTTTGTAACACCTTCAGCCTCTGAAGTTGCTGCCCTCAGTGTGTTTCTAGGCTGCCTTAAAACATTAAAATATTTTCACGTAGATGTATCTATTATCTCTGAGGGACTGAGCAAGGATGCGAGCGTTCATACGATATACCCTATTAGATCTATAGAATGTAAATGGTATAGGCAACTCATTACACCCAGTTTCTGTAACTATGAAAAGAAGGACTATGCCTTCCCCCTGCTTTGTCGCTGTTGCCTCTTTACAACACTTCTGAACTATTCCTTATCTATTCTGTCATTCTCATATCTGAAATGTTAACAAACAGAAAGTTTGATGCTCTTCATACTGAAGCCTGACTTGGCTGAGACCATAAAAAACAGCAGTAGGTGAATTTGGCCAATTATTTGTAGACTTTTTTGCCTTGACTCTCTCCCAGCATTAAGTTTTCATTAAGTTTTCTTAATTGAAAGAAGCTGAGTTTAAGTAACACAGCCAGTTTGCTTTTGGGTGACTTTTCAAAAATCTGACAGTAGCTACACATGCTGTCTCTTCAACACAACACCATATCCACCAGTTATTTCTGTGTTAAGTTCCATCCAATAATGATTTTTTTCCAATATCAATCAGAACCATAAAGCAGAATGGATAGCTAGAAGCAGGAGTCAAGATTTTGATTGACAGTGAATAGCAAACAATATTTCCAGCTCAATAAATGTCAGTGAGCTTTTGATAAGCAAGATAAACTATAATAATCTCCAGAGTAGAACATAGTACAAGAATAGTAAAAAAAAACTAAAAAATTTAATTTAGGTAAAAGAAGCAAACCCAGTTATTTGAAATGTTGTGATCATTTCTGCAAAATGTGGTTCACAATTCTACATGAACAGATGTATTTAGAAAAAGGATAGGTAAAGAGCTTGTTTTCATTAGTTCTGTAGATATAATGAAACCACCTAAAAGAAAGGGAGCAATGTAAAGGAAAAAAAGGTTAGTTTTTTATTCCCAAAATTAATGTTCACTTCTTATACCCAAACTATTAAAAGAGTAAGTTTAATCACCACATATAATATGTCTAATATTTTATCTGGTCTAAATATAAGTGTAGTAAAGTACATAATATGAATGTTTAAGGATCATTCTCAAAGGCCATATAAACAAAAAAGAAAATAAAAGAAATAATAGAAAATATTTCCAAACTGTGCAAGAGAACCCTCTTTCTGTTTGTTTGGTGCAGCTGACTAAGTTTACAGGTGGATATATTTGGGATCTGTGGACATTAATTTCCATTGTGCATATATTATATGTCTCCAAAACTTGTTACAGTTGAGTATTGTCATGTACGTAATTTTTCTTTCCTTTTGGGGCGGGGGAGAGGGGAAACACAGGGCATTGATTTCTTGTGCTTAGAAGTCATCATGTCATCTTCTCATTAATCAGGGATATGCCCAGTCCTAGATGATTACAAATGTTGTAGTCCATCCTTATATTTTCAGTCTCTAGAGATCTTTTCATGGAGTATGGCAAATCAGCAGTCAATACTTGGACTTAGGTAGACCTAGATTAATAAACAGGATATCTCTTTGCTTTCTGAAACCTGTCATGCTGCGCCATAACTTGCTTCAATAATCCAGCACAAAAAATAGAACCACTTCAAAACTTTAAAGCGATTCTAAATCTTGAACTTCTACACAATTTCCTAAATTTATTTAGTAAACCCTTGATTTAAGTAGTGGATTCACACCTTATTCTCAGCTGAACAACTGTTTATATTTTTCCCCAACATGCCATAACAGATTGCAGACAGGACAGTTTTGGAGAATTTTCTGTGCCTATGAGGAGTTAGGAGGTAAGGTATGTTTGACTGACAACTAGTTTTTGATATGCAGTGATTTGTATAGATATTTCAGGGGTAAGAATACATTATTTATTTCCTGATAGGATATTTTTTCACAGCGTAAACAATACTATGATTTATCTGCCTGGTCATAGTTTACTGGACATAAAAATCTATAATGAAACAATGTCAATTAGGCTTTTAATGACATATTATTATTTTGGTAGATTCAGGATTGTGATGGATCTGGATCAAGGCTTAAAAGGGTGTTTTGTTGTGGGGCTTTTTTTGTCAAATATTTTTTTTCTATAACAAAATGTCAATACTTAGGAAGAAAATTTTTCTGGGAGACACAGATTACAGCTATTTAGGAAGCTGAAGACCTTTAGGAATCGTGAATGTCCTCCTAAAATCTTAGCAGCTGTATGTGATCTTGACCCACATAAGTTGATAATGTGCTATGGAGACACATCAGAGGCTTCTTTGCAGCCTCATTTGGTGTGTTGCTTTAGTCTGGGCCTTGTTTGTATTTAATACTTTCAACATCTGTGTGAAAAAGTGGATCAAAGTCTGTGTCAAAAAATAGACTAAAAAAAAAAAGATTTTCAACATTTGTAAGTGTTCGCTGATTTCTAGTGCCTTCGTTTTGGGGAGGGGAGAGATATGCACTCATCAGAGACATCTAAAACTTGTTCAGAGATTTAAAAATTGCTATAATCAGCCTCTACTCATAATCAGTTCCAGTGAGTAAGTATTCAGCTAATCTCAAATTGATCTCAAGAGTGTCTCTAGCTGCATGTTCAAGCGGGACCCAAAACAAGTGAGCGCCCCTGGGAGTCTGGGTGCGCTGCCTGGCCAGGGCTGTCTGTGGAGGCTTCGGCAGCACTAGGAATCCACCTGCTCTAGTCCAGCCTCATTCTGCATCAAACCCTCCACATCAGTTCAGGGCAGTTTACATCTGCACCAACTGCTCCACTATGGAGATCTGCTCCTGGTCATCACCGCAGGCTAATGTAGATACAGCCACTAAGTGCATGCATAAATCTGGGGGGGTTGCGTTTACAATCGGGGTTCTGTGCCCAGCACCAGGTACACAGCCTGTTCCTTTTCATTTGGAGAGAGTAGGACAAACTAGATGGTCCTTTCCTATAGCCAGATCATAAGAGATAACAATAGTCTGACAAACGCCTGATATATTTTTTTTCCCCACTTGTGGAAATGTTACAGTTTTAACATACATTTTTTACTAACCAATTACCATATTTCGTCTCTTATCTATTCACTGTCATCAACTTATCTCAAAATAAAATAAAGAAATCTAACAATTAGGATTCAGTGTCTGGGAATGATGTTGCCTTGACTGAGAGCTCTGGAAATGGCATTGTCATTTTACCACAAAGAATAGCAACAATTTGTTCAGTGACACTGAAAGGCCACCCAAACTCTTTTACCTCTCACAACATTGATTTGATGGGATCCATCTCAAAGAGAGACAGAAAGTAATTTTAGCTATGAAATTCTTGCCTTTTCCCTTTCTGCAAGGCTGGCCACCAGTGATTATTCGGTGTAAACACCTCTCCATCATAACACAGGCTGTGAACATCAGCAAAGAGCGTGGCAGATCAACTGAGATGGGGTAATAACAGTCTCCTCTCAGCAACAGAGATGACCAGATTTAAACAAGACCACAAGTGAATTGTGCCTATATAGGATTGAACATGGATATCCAATTTGGGCTGCTATTAATTTACACTATGGAAAGAAAAAAGAAAAAAAAAAAAAGAAAAAAGACAAGTGTTGGAATAACCAGAGTTTTGCCTTTGTTCTTGTAAGTCATTCAAGTTGAAATTACCTAAAGCCTTTCTCTTAGCTTTCAATTTGGCAGATTTTTTACATTTTAGGATATAGTCCATTGTAAATAAAAAGATGGGGACATCTGTTACAAGATTAAATACTTATCCTGTTACCTATCCCCTCAACTATTAACTGTCTGCCCAGTTCCTTCACAAGTGTCTCACACTTGCACTTTTCCCTTTCATACTGAATGACAACCCTGTATTGATCTGGCAAAAAAACTCTCCTAATTTAAATCCCCTTCAAGCCTTTCCTCTGTCGTGACAACTTTGGGAAATCATCCAAAAAATGGAAAATTATTTGGATGAGGAGAGGCATGAAAAAGTGTAACTTTACAGATAAAAAGTGTATGTAAGTCCCATGTTCCTCCTCTTTTGCAACCGTATGCTGATAAACCGGCAGCGGAACTGCCTCATTTTCAGAAGCCAGTTAGCCAAACTGGAGGGGAGGAGTGCTCTGGCCCCATCCTTTGGGAAAAAAGGAAGAAATAGGGCTATGTGGAGAATACGCATAGCTTTTCTGCCCAGAGCCAGCAGTTCCCGCGCTGCAGTGCTGTGTCTGCGCTGCCGCACGCACCCGCTCCCAGGCCAGATGTTGCAACATCTGCAGCTGACCACTGAGCGATGAGCCGCAGCAGGCACGAGGAGCAGAGGTCAGCTCATCAGCCATCCTTCTCCCGGTAGCCACTTCCTGACTCCTGTTGGTCAAGAAGGGCAAGCCAAAAGGGGGACACCCAGCCCAAGAGCCCTGAGCGAGGCCAGCACCGCTACTGACAGCACTACATCGCTGAACCTCGGGAGCTGAATGCAGCATCGATTGGACTGAATTAATCATTTCACAGATGCCTTTAATGTCATCATTCAATCAGTTTGGAGTTTGCTTATGTTTTTAATGACTCCTAAGTAATTGCCATAGTTATCCAGGAACAAGGTCATGTAAATAAAATGGTGAACATGCCTCCTGACAGGGGTGGAAAGCCTCTTCTTTTCAGGAGTCTCTCACCATTGGGAGCTCTGAGAAAATAAAGCTTTTTCGTTATGGCACTGTGCTGTAAAAGTTATTTGGGTTCCACGGAAAAAAAAAATCAAGTAAACCAAGTGGGGTTTTCTCTTCTTTAGCCTCCTTCACTCTCCATCCCAGAAGCTGCTGCAGGCATAGTCTTCTTAATGGGAATGTTTCAGTTCCCTCCATCATAACATGCTTCTCTTGCTTTGCATGTTGTTGTTCTTAACTGGACCATTAAGTGCTAATATATTTTTCCTTTTTTATTGCTTTTTACCACAGTGACTCGAGGAAGAGTCAGATTCTAGAGGAATTACTTTAAATCTGACTTTAAAGGACCTTGGAAAGGATCCTGAATTTGAAATACATCGTTCTGCCATCTTAGAAACACATTTTGGCACTCCTTGTTTGAAGATATCATAAACAAAATAAATGATCTTTTATTCATAATCTACTGTTGCAGCTGATACAGTTAGATTTAACTATGTTTTTCTTCATAGATAAATGCATTCTTTAAATGGCTTTGAACTTTTCTAAAGTATGAATGTACCATACAATAAGTTGTGACAACTGATTTTTTTTTTTTTTTTCTTTTGGAACTTTTCCTTTCATGTGCACACTAACCTGAGAATTATGTTTACTTTCCAGTGTCAGTGATACCAAAACCAATAAACCTATTCACAAAATCAGCTACCAAAAGTTGTTGGGTTTTTGGGGTTTTTTGTTAGTTTTTTTGGGGGAGGGGGGGTTTGCACTGGCTTGGCTACCATTTCTGATACATTAAAAGGAGAAATCTGTAACCATGCATATCAAAGAAATTCAACATGCTATCACATGCATTTGATCTTCCATGTATATTTGATCTTTGGTCTGCATTATGCAGGAAGTCAGATGTCACAGACTGGTGAAGCTGCCATCAATGTGACACAGGGCTGAGCTGGTCAGCTCAGAGGCTGGCAGTGGGTGGCTGCAGCAGCCTGGGATAAGTGTTCATTGCTCCCTGAATTTGCTTGTTTTCATACTCTTCTCCATCCCCATCCATGCACTCCTGCCCTTCCTCGGCTGACTTCTGGTGCTCACTGGAAACCATGATAAAGTCTGAGTTAAATTGCTGACTCTAACTACAGCCACAATAATGTAGACTGACACTAAGTTATTATGATAACTGTTATCCTTAAAACCTACGAATCTGTGGGAAAATTATGAGTTGTGAAAGCAGCTACATGAATAAGACAATCCATTTGATCAATCCCAATTTTACTTCTATTGACCGTATATTCCTTTGGAACAAGAAAATCCATATATCGATAGTCGTCATCTCCAAAAACCCACCAAATTGAATTAGTGTTAATTCACATTTCATTATAATATTATTTTTATCTATCATCTAGAGCCTGTTATGTAACAAAGCCTACAGTGTACAACAGAGAAAGAGTGCCAGGAAATTAAATCAGAAAAACTTACAAAATACATTATCTATATTAAACCTATGATTCTGTAGATATTTAAATTCAGCATAAAATTGATCCATAGTATTCCAGAAGGAAGAAAATTGCATTTTGGTCATAAAAGTACCCAGACTGGTCTCTTCAGTGTTATCATATCAGCTCTTATCTTCCTCTCCTTGCAGGTGGGAGGCATGAGGGATGACAGTAGATGTATACTTTCCTTATCTTTCCAAGTACGTTTCAAAAGCAGAAGTGCATTACCCAAAATAATAAGGAATTTCATACATTCTCAGTACTTATGTATTTTGAATAATAATAATATGTCATTAAATCCTGAAGGTCTTTGGGGTTTTTCTCAGTTTGTAGCCAGACAAACTCCCATTCACATGGCTATCCACCAAGCCCATGAACTACTAGTTGCAATTTCTTGCTGTGACATATGGATCCAGGAAAGGTCAATTATAATTTCAATTTTTAAAAAGTTTCTATCTTCTTCTATGCATAGTGATTGATATAGCTCAGAGTTACCAGTTGTACCTAAAATTAGCTCTCAAAGGTTTCTGAAATTTTGAAAAATATGACCTAACATGCCTTAATTTTCTGAGACTATATCAGCTATGAGTCATTTCACATCTGGTAAAACTGGGGTGGGCATGAGCAGTCCCCTGTCTCCTGCTGTCTTCCTTGCTTCAGGAAGAAACATAGCTTGATGGGATTTCTGAGAGCTTGAGTTAGGGAGGTGGGCATTGAACTCAGGTGCTGTGCACCAGCCTGAGATCTTACCTGGGAGAGGGTGGGGTCCTCCCCTCCATACACTGCTTTCGTTTGTGTGGTCAGTTGTACAAATAAATTGTTCAATTGTGCTCTTGAACTCTATTTGTTATGACGAAGTTTTGTGTTGGAAAACAAGTTCAGTGAACTTTAGTTCATCCACATTCATGGATTCTGGTGCCTTCATGCACCAAGCACCAGCTCTCAGAGGGGATTTCATGGGCTGCCCCAACCTTGCAGAGACAGGCATGTGTCATCTCCACAAAACCCACAAAAAGTGCTGTAGGGAAGGAGGTTGGAAGGACATTTGAAAAGAAATGTCTCCTTCTTCTGTTTTCCCAAATATAATGAAATATTCTTGTCTTGGTCAAATTATCTTGAAAATTAAACATTTAGAGTGGTTTTGGTTTGTACAATACCATTCCCTCAAACCTCTGCTCCATGCCCACACGTGCACACGCACACGTCCACTGCAAGTTTTTTTACTGAGAACCCCACCAGCTAAAAAGCATTAAAGCCACCACTGCTGAGCACATAATCAAACCCGTCTGAGTTATAGCAGTTTAACAGATTACACTTATTAGCTGAGTGACTGTGGCTGACTTTGTACATAGTTCAGGCTTTTTTTTACAATGACAAGCATAACACTTTAGCTGAAACCTCTGTGGAGGTGATTTAAGCAAGGTCTACTGCTTTATGATTTCAGCATTGAAAGTGCCTTTCTGTGGTCTCGGTCAAATAATTTAATTTTACCCCATGATGTTTCAAACACTTTCTTCTAAAACAGGGAGAACACTTGCCTGACATGAAGGACCATAAAATAATTAAAGCTGCTTTATTAATCATTTATTTAAAATGCTAAAAGGAGATCAATATGATGATTTGCATGAGCAGATATTGATTTGCATGAGCAGATATTTGAGAATGTGAGTGAAGTGTTAATGCTCTTTCCTAACTAATTAATACCTGCAGAACGTTGAAAAAATAAGTCCTACAATTCACTGAATACAGGAGTATTCAAGGCCTGCAATTCCTTTCAGTTTATTCAGGCAATTACTGCCAAAAATTTTGTTTTAAAAAGGTATAAAAGATTCATCATGATGGAGTCAATGCAGTTACCAGCCAGGACAACCTAAAAACTATTCAGTAATGGTACTTTGGGTCCAATTTGAAAAGTAGCCCAAGACAGGAAGTAATTTCCTCATCCCATAAAACATTTTCAGATTGCAAAGTCCTATTCTGAGGTGAGGTATAACCAAGAGGCTTCAGAAGTTTTCACCATAAAGCAAAATTATAAAAACTCAGTGTTGGAGGCATTTAGCTACAGTGTGCCCGAGCCAAGTTCAACTTTCTCCCTGTCTGGTTCAGGGACTTTGGTCTGGGGTTCCTCCTGCAGCCTGGTGCCTGCCAGCCTATTACACATTCCTGTGCTGTCATTCTCCTGGCTGAGTCTACTTTTCACAGATAAATAAACAGTTTTTGAACAAGTGGAGATGTAAGGGTGAGAAAAGGAGGCTGACTAACTACTTGACTCAAAACAATGACATGATCCTTCTCCCAGGTGGGGACACAACAAATTGTTCAGAAAGTCTTCATCACAGTGGTTCCTCTTTGTACAAATGCTGTTTTGGAATAGGAAAAAAGAATGAGACTACACCCCAATGGAGATACAGGCTCGTATGATATTTGGGGAAGGTTGCCCAGTATCTAGTTTGCCTCAGATAAAAATGGACACTTATTTCTAGAGGTAGGTTTATCTCTCTATTACCAGAATCAGAACTTTCACCCGCAACTTATAAAGCATTTGAGGCAAAAGTTTTCTCAAAACTGGTACTTTCCCATGAACACTTCGCTTTACTACAGTGAGTCAGAATTTCCTAATTAAAACATTCTTAAAAAAAAAAATAATTTGTCTGATTATACTGCAATTTTTTCCTTCCATCAGTAATGCTGTTAGCGGTATTTGGTGCATGCTGGAGTCCAGGTTGGAAGACCATTGCCCATATGTAAAATAAGCCATTTAAGTATAAAATCTCCTATCTACTGAGGTCATGGTGGACTGCATTGACTTATCTTCACTGCAGAGAAGCAACAACTATTATTTTTTCCACCTTCTGCTCAGTCAGCCATCTCAGCTCCTATTGATTTCTACAGAGACTCACTTGCTTTAAGGTTTGGTTTGTAAGTTATACATTTTGCATTTGACCTATTACCAAGATGCATTTTTACCCATTTCCTCCATTTCTATCCATGCACTTTAATCCACACAAAATTTTACAAAGGACTAGAGCATCTCATTACAAAAAAAAAGATCCTTCTATTTGAAAGTCAAATTAGAAAATATACAGCTTTTAAAATGTTCATAAGGACCCGTCATTATCTTTATCATATTCATCTTTTCTGTATCATGATCAGAAATAGAATTAAAATTATCCTTGCCTTCATAACGGAATAGCATCTAGACAGAATGGGGTAAGCTTCTAATTTTCTTCTTCCTATTATGGCCTGACTTAGGAAATTATTCAGTGTGATTGTGGACAAGATCTAAAAACACACAGGTGTCTAAAGTGCGACTTGGGTGAAACTGAAGCATCTAAGTCAAAGGTTTTGCTCAAAATGTCCTTCTGGCTGCTGGGTACCTCCCTGGCCATGTAGGGTTTGGCCTCCTGTACTGCCCACAGCTTCTCTCCTCTCGGCAGGGTGGTGCCTGCTTCACCTGTCAGGCTGATCAGGACTCAGAAATCAGCCTTCTTTTCCCTAAATCTCTTGAGGAATTTGATCTAATAGCTGTTCACAGATCACAGCCAACAACCATGTGAAGAATACAGATGAAGTCACTTTATTTTTAAAACTTGGCCCTCGAGAGCATGATTGGTAGTAGTGCTTATGTGTTATATATGCTAGCTATTTCTTACAGCGCTTGCCCAAGAAATGGAGAATATATATTTAATTTCACCTTCTGCCAGGGAAAGTTCAAGCCCACATTTCGAGCCCCACAGTATAGTTCCTTAACCATTGCACTACAAGCTGCTGGTGTGTTTCTGATCTCAGGACCAGAGGTATTTTCCAAAGACAGTTTAATCTAGCAGCAGAGAGTTTAATTGCTTCCGACCAGGAAGGGAGCTGCACTCCAGGATTCTGCATCTGTACCAAGGATCAAACCAGCTGGCTGTTTCACAGGCGCTGGATGTGGCTGCTGGCCCTTCCTAAAACAAACTGTGAGCCTCAGTCTGCCTGTGAAGGGATGGTCAGAGGTACCTCTCCCAGGCTGAGGGTATCAGATGGAGAATTCACCCACCGTGGCTGTGGCCTCGCCAGCAGACAACTAAGCCTGGATGTGGGCAGGGTAGGAAAGCCACCTCCATGTCCAGTGTTTGTTGCCACCAGGCAACTCATGGCCCTTATCAGGCTCCTTTCCCAAACAGCCTCTTGGAGACTTTCCACATGGTGTGTTCACCATCCCAAAGACATTTCATGCAAAACAAGTAGCCCTCAATAAACTCTATTTGTTGAAACACTTCTCTCTGGGTATTTTGTCCTTAGTTATTTAAATAGTACATTACTATAGCAACTACTGCCTCACTATCTTTAATGTATTAAACTACATTACACCATATGAGGCAAGGGAATATTATTATTTTACTTTACAAAGGTGGGAGTGAGATATAGATACTAAATGGGTGTTTACATAGAAAAGCTAAGTTAGTATTTCAGCAAAGAAGGTGTACCCAGGTTAACTCTAATTTAGCAGTCACTGGTAACAACAGGAGCAAAGACAAACAATCTAGTGTGGACTAGTAACTGGGAGTCTGAAACTCCCAGCTCACCCCAAAACCCACACTGTCACCTGCCCCCTGCTCCCCTGCTATGGGTTCACACGTCGAACAGACGAAGAACAGGGGAAACTCACATTCATGAACATTTTGCAGTCATGTATTATTCTGTTGGGTGATCAGGGGGCCGAGTATGATGCGCATGAGCTTTCCTTTCATGACTCATATTTCGATCCTTATGTTTCTGCGTATTGGAACCCAGTTCTGGACAAAGCTGAAGCATCACTCAGCTGAGGGTCATAGCCCCAGCCCCACGCTCCATCCCACTCCTGGGTCAATACTGTATTGAGTAGGCAAACACTGTATCACACAGGGTTTTGTGCGTGTGTGTACTGCATATCATACAGTACTATACAATTTAAGACGTGTCACTTCTTGAAGTCAACAGTATTTAACTGAGAAAGCGCATGAATTGATAGCACTTTATTAGCATTGCTGGCACATCGCTCCTGTAAAGCAGAATGGCAAACGAGGTCACTCCCTCATGTGAAGAAATGTGTTGTATCATTCCAATACTCATTTTGATCTTTAATTTATTTGCTTCATTTAAAAAAAAAATCACTGACGGGTATGTTGATTCAGAATGTCTGCTAATACTAGTGCTGTGAGGCTTATCAAAGAATGACATGTTTGAAAAGTAAGCTATATTTTGAAAAAGAAAGAAAAATCAGAAGTTAGATATAACACAAGGCTATTTTTTCTTAAAATCCTCTGTGAAAATTATCCTCGAAGTTTTAACAGCAGCTGTTGCTTCAAATAGATTTTCATTTTTTTTTACTTTTTCAATTAAGATGTTAGAAGAACTAAGTTTAGACTTAGATTTAACTTAACCAATGAGTCAGTAATTATAAAATACTGCATATAATCAGGGGATCTAGGACTAACATGAGTAGAAGTCGGCCACTCATACAGATAGCTAATATATGAGGGCTTGAGATTTCAGAGAGTTTCAGATGTCACCTGAAGTCTCCCTACTGACTTTAGCAAGCTGCAAACAAAAATATTGAATAGAATACTGCAAAGCCTGACTGTGCCCTGCACCGGAATTTGCATGGAAAACTGTTCTTGAGTATGAAATCATCTTCTGGAGTCACAGGTTATGGTTTTTGAATGCTCTGCTGCTAGTCGTGATGGTTACAAAGAAGAGCTTGCAAAGGTAGCCGAAGGTAAGACACTACAAGAACATATCCCTGAGTTTTCAAAGTCTGAAATAGTGTTTGTGAAAAGCAGGAATGCGGTGTTCATCCGAAAGGCCTGTTAAATCCCAGACCCTGGGGTAACAGCAGGCAGAGAACTGAATGTGTGGAGACCTAAAGAAAGAGTGAATTTCAAATCAATACAAAAATATATAGTGCAATTGTTACTGTAACTGAATGTTGCTCTTTTTACATAGGTGCTTATTACTAGGTTTACGAAAAAAAGATTATTATAATTTGTGCAAGCATTTCTTTTAGCGTTGCAAAAGGAAAAAAAAAAAGCAGTAAGGGAGAGACAATGCTGATACTAGGAAAAGCCTCAGGATGTGCCTTGTACTGCAGCACGTCGCAACACACCGTCAGGGATGTGCTCCCTTTCTAAGGAGGCATGCGTGTGCTTCCCAGAGAGACAAACCCTCCCTCCACAGGCAGCAGGTCCTCTGCTGACAGTAAGGACAGAGGACGGAGGGGATTGCCGTGAGGTGGAGAACCGCAGGGGAGTGTTCCCGCAGCCCAGCTGGGAGGTGAAACAGATAAACTGCTTGTACTGTTTCTCCTAAGGGAAAAACTCAACACCGGTGAGCGCTTATGTGGAAAGACCTTAATGCTCTTCCGAAGCCCGTGACTAATCTTGCGAGATGTCTCAGGGCACCAGAAAGGAGCCCTGCTTGGAGAACAGACTCCTGAGGCTGCAAAACTTGTTTCAGCTTTCTTTTTGTCGTATTAAAGGATATAAACTGAGGGGGTCTTATGGGTATGTTTGGGGATTTTTTTAACACATTCAGAAGTTGTCTTGAAAATATAAATGGAATAAAAAAAACCCAATCTGATTGCCAGGTTTGAAGGGGAATTGCTGTTGGCAGTGTGGTATGACACAAGCAGAACATAGGGAGCCATCATCCTTCTCACTCCTTTATTCACTTTATGACATGACCCAGCAAAGGCCAAGTGCTCGACACTCCTCTCACACTCCTCTTCCTCTCCCTCCACTCTGCTCTGGCCCTTTGAAATAGTCCATTTACCTTTAAGCACTGCCTGGGTACTCCTTGTCCACTCTATCCATCTTTTGTTGCTTGATATGGAGTGATGTGAACTCTCATAGTCGCTGGCTTAAAAGCCCCACTTTCGGGAAACAAGTGAAAAGCATTTCTTTTAAAGTGAAAAAAGTGAACAAAACATTTTTTTAACCATCAAGGCTATAGATAAGAGCACAGAAATATATGAAAGTAACCAGCTTATTGGTGCTGAAGGTGTCCACTTCAGACAGATTATAAAATCCATCTTCAAATATTTCAAGGCACATTTTATAACAGACATTTGACTATTGAAATAATAGTAAAAGTAAAAATAATGGAATATTTTTTTTAAATCAAGTTCTCTCTTCAATCTATAACAATATTCCAGTTAATGACTTGACCTATTATATAGTTCTGTTATATGCTAATAAACTTAATATAGTCCCATTTTAAAAGTGCTTTCCAAGATTATTGTATCAATTATTCTTATTAAAGTCTTCTGATGGTCATGTGGGATGGACTGCACAAATTCAAGGTATACTGCTATTATGCCTCCCTAACCCTTCAAAATGTGGCTAGTGTAGATGTTAAGTTTTGAGCATTATTGCACAGACATGTTGCTTTTGTGTATTAGCAAACCCTTTCACAATAACACTGTCAAAGGAAAGTAATGCCATGGGTAGCTGTACACTGAGCAAACTAATGGATCTGAAAGAAATTGCAATGTGGTAAATAATCTTCTGTCTACTATAATTAGGGAAGTAGTTGAGAAGAGGAAGATTACTTATCTGCTAGCATGAAAGGAAAAGACCGTGAATGAAAATAAATTATGTGCAGCCCTCTCCAGCAAAGAGGACTGCCCCTTGGCGCTTACTCCGGGAGATTTATGCATTTCTGCAGATGTTCCTGCATCTGCCCCCTCTCTGGCACGGAGCAGGCAGCTGCTCCGGCAGCCGCTCCTGCCAGGGGTGAGACCCGACGGGGTGGCAGGAGGATGGAGGGAGAACCTGCAACCCGATGGCTGCCACTGCTCCTCTTCCCTCTACGGCAGGAAAAGGTAGTGCCAACGTCATCATGGCACCGGCCTCCTCATGCTCCACCAGCGACCTAACGCCTCATTACACGACATTAGCAAATTATTCTCTATTCAGATGTTGCAAGTACTGACATGACATTTCTTTGGCTGACGTGACCTCGTGTACGGCTATATATATATCATGTCATATTGAACCATGGTAACTAAAAGCTTCTGAAAACTGGGAAATCTTTAAATGATTCAACAGCAAGTACTGTTTAACTACAGTATGAACTATGCTCCTCCTCCCTGCCCTGCCTTTGTAAGTGTTTATAACATGTTCGTTCCCCAGACCCCTGCTCACAGCACACATCACGTTTGACAGCAAATCCAGCAGGTAGATGGAGAATAATTTCACCTGGGGATGATTTCACATGAGATTATTTGCAGGGAATATAGCATGATGTATTTTGGAGAGTAGTGAATGACCCATCTACCTGTGTGCAAGCCAAAGAGACTGTATCAACACAGTGCCAAGACCAAACTCAGACAGACATTGCATCTCATCTCCTCTTTATTTGTGGGTTTCCTCCCATCTGCAAAGACAGTCTAGTGGAAGGTGTCCCTGCCTGTGGCAGGGAGGTTGGAACTAGATGATCTTGAGTCTCTTTAATGAAGTAACAAGCGACAGGACAAGAGGGAATGGCCTCAAGCTGCACCAGGGAAGGTTTAGACTGGCTCTTAGGAAGTATTTCTTTGCAGAAGGGGCTGTTGGGCATTGGAATGGGCTGCCCAGGGCAGGGGGGGAGTCCCCATCCCTGGAGGGGTTGAAGAGTCAGGTTGACCCAGCCCTGAGGGATCTGGTGGAGTTGAGAACGGTCAGTGTGAGGTTAATGGTGGGACTAGAGGATCTTCAAGGTCTTTTCCAACCTTGATGATTCTGTCATTCTGTGATCTTTAAGGTCTCTTCCAACCATTCTATAATTCTATGATAACATCCTGGCTACCTCCAGTGAGAGACAGTGCTAGAGAGGAAAAAGCTAGGAGGAATCATTTTTGGAACAGAAGATCTGAATTCCATGAAATATGAAATTATTCATATTCATAGGGGTTCAGGGACCCTGTGCAATGTTGCTAATTACTCTGGATGCAGAAAAAATCAAAATCACCTTTATTAAGTTTCAGGAGATGTTGTAATCTCACTAATGAACCTCAGCATGTTCAGAAAAAACAGGAATTTTCTTTCTAGCACTTGCAAGAAGGACACAAGGACACCTCAGAAGGGACAACAAGGCTGCACGGAGAGTTTTTTTCTAACTCCAGTATGTGGCTGGCTAATTCCATGAACTGTGAGCATCTTAGGAAGTTGTCACTATAAATTTGATGATGGATGCTCTGTCTGTCCAAACTCTTATTCTTTAGAATCCCAGCAGTGACTAACATTGAGTTCCAGAGGTTAACAGTGTGAAAGAAGGTGGGAAGAAGATGTATAATTTTGTTTTCTTACATGTTTGAAAGGAGAGAGCTTTCAGTTTTATTGAATGTTTTATCCCTTTTACATTAGGAAAGTTTATATGATCTCAGAGTTTACCTCCTTGTAAGTAATATATAGCACTTAGTATTTTATTTACTGCTTCCTTTTTTATCATTTCTGCACAAGTTAAACCATCTTATTATTTTCTGTCTATCCACATGTAAAACCAAGATTATTTAAAGGTTTTTCTTTTTTACAGTTTGCATCTTTGCTCAGTATATCCCTTTATTAGTGTCACACATTCTACGAAATAACCAAAATTGAAGACATAATTACAGGTGAGGTCATACCATTGTAATGATTTGTTGATACTGTAACCTTTGCAGTGGTAAAAAATGCAGCAGAAAAATATCCTAGTATTTTGTTTGCCTTTCATTCTACCATTATGGCCAGATATAGTATTATACATTCCACTACACAACTCCAAAAATCTGAGAGAATGGATTAAAATAGATATGTTTACTTTTACCAGCAAGTGTAATGCTTTTAAGAGCTACTTTCTGGTTAAAAGGTGAAGACTTAGTGGTTCTTTTTGGTCTTTTGCAATCATAGCATCACCTAAGCTGATAAGCATCCTGACTCTCACAGACCTTCGGAGTAGAAATACTGGCTCATAATCATTCTGAAAGCTCCTGGAGCAATCCAGAGGCCAAACTATATTACTCTGCTTCGGTGCAATATTGCTTCACAGGAGAACCTGAAGAAATGCAGTAATTTGAATGGATGGGAGTTCAGATGGAGACTTTCACTGAATCTATTTTATCCAGAAAATCCAGGTGTGTAAAATGTAAGTTGTGACTCTGTGAGGCAGTCTGGGGAACAAACATCCTCTTTAATTGCAAAGGATAAATTCCAGCTTGGATTTCTCAATATTGCCTTTTCCTTTCCTCCTTACAGGTTTCCAGATGTCCTACAGCATGCTCCCTCATCACTGCTTTCTGGAAGAGCAGTGCAACTCTAAGAAAAATGAGGTACAAATCCTTTTTCTGCCTCCAACTTCTCGCATTAGTTTGGCCAAGTTGGTCAAAACTTGGATTTCTTATTTAAGGCAAAGCACTGGCTGCATGAGGACCCATAAGCTGTACATATATATATATAGAGAGAGAGAGTCAGGTCCTCTGGTCATGAAGAAGCTATACAAATAGCCCAGAAAGTTTCCCAGGAAGGTGAGCTCTTATTTCAGTGGAAGAATCAAACTAGAGTTTTTTGCTGCTATTTTTCTTCTCAGTCTAATTTCTAATTTTGTTTACTTTCTCGATACGACCACTGACATCTGAGGAGAAGAGATTGCTGACTGCAAATGTATCTCTCTTTGGCAGAGTCATCCCAGTAATTTGTGCTGACTGTATGAATATCTAGGTAGTTAATACAGCAAGGGAAGATTTTATTTTTTCAAAGGGGGAAAAAAAGCTCTCTTTACATGGTGTTGGGTGAAAATATGGGATCTCCTTGAACAATTCAGTTAGGAAGAAATTTTGAGTTCAAGTGAAAAATGCTTATTTTCAGTTACTCCACTGTAGATCTGAAATTACTTTATCAAAGTAAGTGAATTTATTTTTGTGTTACCTTGGGATAGATGCTCAGAATTTAGCCACACTGCACCAGTACGCATTTTTCCCTAATAAAAAGGCAGAATACCGTAACTTACTTTTCAATGGTGAAGGAGGCGGCATTAGCACCATATCTGAAGTGGAAGTTTTAGCTCCTGTGACACACTATTGCCAGGGAAATGTTACATATGAGCACAGGACTGCAGCCTGCCTACCTCAGGCAGTAACTACTTTCCCGGCTTGCAGTAGTTTGCTTGTGGTGTATTTAATTTAAAAGAAGAATTTTTCCATATAAATTTGGAAATATACATTTTACACATACATATACATACAAATATGCATGTGTACATATTCTGGCAATGAGAAAAAATAGTGTAGGAAATATGCAGCATAAGTGTCATCCTTCTAGTAAGGCCAAGAACAAGACTGAAGACAAGCCTAAGCACATTGGAAAAAAAAACCCAACCCCCAAAATCATGAGACTTTCAGTGTGTGAATTAGTTAGCCTAAAGTCAACCCAATTACTGTCTCTCCAGTGTTGATTCTAATTCCTTCTGGATATTTTTATTCATTTCCTTGAGCTTCCCTCAGGCTGATTTCTGAGTTTTTAAGCTAATTTTTAGGTTTGGTGTTGTTTGTTTTGGAAACTTCAGAATATCTGTAGTGTTCATGTAGGAGATATCATGGCTTAATGGACTAAGCTCTCTATTTCACGCTAGATGAATGGAAAATAAAAATCTGTTAATGACTTACTTTATAACTCCAAAACTATGTGAATTATATTTTGGAGTAAAAATAGAAAGACTTTTAAAATCAAAAGTAAGGAAGCAATCTCTGTGTATTCAGAACTGCTCTTAAATCAAGGTTTGAGCTTGAGCTCAAACCCAGCCCAAGGTTTGGGTTTGAGCTTTTATTACTGTTGTTAACATTTTCAGAGAAAAAGTATGTAAAATAACCCAGTATTCCATTTCAAATCTGGTGAGTTTTATAGGAGATCACTGGTTATTGGAAATAAATTTGATGTAACTCCTAATGTCCATTGCAGTGTGAATGTAAAGTTATTAGTCTAGCTAGTAAGACTATCTGGATTTGAAGAGATTTCTTCAAAACTCACTGCAAACCGAAAGGAGCGCAAAAAGAAAATACCTTGAAATCTCTGCTTAATAGACAGGAAAAACAAGAGAGGAAGGTGGAGAGAGAGAAAGATGAAGCTGATGGTAGATTAAAAACCCTATTGTCCTAGCAGTCAACTTTGAAAAAGTTCAAAGAAACACAAAGCCTTTACAGAGAGAGCCTTAAAGAGAAAGGTAATAAAAATGATCATTCTAAAATTGCTAGCATATTCACTTGTGGCTCTATTACTCCAGCAAGACACCCACAGCTTCCCTTCATGCCAAATGGAGTAGCGCACATGCATCAGCAGACTGACAAGACAAACTAACAACATTTTATGTAGGGAACTATATTTGACATCTCTCAGTACAGTCTTTTATAATTCTATAAAACTACAGTTGTGGTTTTTCAAAATCACCATTACCAAACCTATTTTCTCCACTTGCGCATACTCATCCTGTCCAGGAAAGTACTAAAAATATGTGCAATTATTGTGGGTCCCTTTTTCCTACTTCTAAATTTAACATTGTTTTATCAATAGAATCCCATAGCTTTGGTCCTGTCCTGAAATTCAGACCTACATGAATTTAATGTTACTATTAATGGACGACATCGATAAGGTCCATAGTAGCAAGACCTTGCATGAATTTAAAATATGTCAATAAAATTGAATCCATGCTAATGAAGTAATAATTTGTGAAGATTTTCAGGTTCTCTTAATGAGCAGAAGACAAAGGTGTAACTTGAATCATAACTGTATATTGCCATTGCAATATTATTTCATCGTATTCCTTTAAACAAATTTAAGCTACATGAGTCAAGATGAGATTGCATCAGAAATGGGATGGAAGGAGCAACAGCAGGTATTTTTCTGCAGCATAATCTCTTACAATATATTCTTGCTGACAACTTTGGGGTGGGTTCTTTTTGTACCGATGCACACAGTTTAAGCTCTCACCTTGAAGTTAATTTTATACTGTAGTAGGCAGAGCAGCCATTATGTAGGAGCAGAATGAATTTCAGAGAAACCGGTTTCACATGCAAACACATGGGACCTGCAAATGTTCTTGAGTGCTGCTACGATGCAAAGGCCTGTCTGCCTGAGATGGGGGTGAGGGAGGATGACTCAGCAGGAGGACACTCCTCTACGACCTGCGGAAATGCAAATACATCTCGCTAAACGGCCACAAGTCACTTAAGTCTAGAATTAAAAATGGTGAGAAACAGGAGGACCCAAAGCTCTAGGTATTAGGAACTTGGACTAAAAGTTGAATGCCTCAGAAGTATGAACCAAAAAACCCAATGCACTGAGCAGGGATGTGCTTTGACTTGCAACAAGAAATACTGATGACAGAGGTAAGCCTAAAGTCACCTGGCTGTCCTGAGCTCTGTTGTCTGAGCGAAGGCTGAGAGCATGGTACCTCTGTGGCCTGGAAGGAAGCCCAGAGGCATTTTGTAAGGGCAGGCAGGGCTTTCTCCTTTTAAAACCCAGATGGATGAGGAGGTACTACTGACCCATACACAATGTAAGAGTTGCTGAACGAAAGAGCCGTTTCTAGACCCACTCTAAGGAGATGTGAACTCCTCTTCCCTTGTGCCAGGGAGTGCCCGGCCAGAGGGACACCCTCCAGGTCTCCTATTTCAACTTCCCAGGGGACCAGAAGAGGGGAGGAACATGATTTTCTGAGTTTAACATTTAGAGCTCTTGGCTGGTAGAAAGCTCTGTTTCCTTGTCTTGCTCCCATACATCTTTTCCTTCATACTATAAATAGTTATCAGATATACATGGAAAGAACTCTGATTAACAGAGCTTTATCAGACATAACAGGGAAGAACACAACTGTGAGAGAAAAACCCACAAAAACAAAAGACAACATTTTGAGATGTCCAAGAGGCTTGTTTTCTTCACGAATACTTGG
This sequence comes from Strix uralensis, assembly GCF_047716275.1. Classification (NCBI taxonomy): domain Eukaryota; kingdom Metazoa; phylum Chordata; class Aves; order Strigiformes; family Strigidae; genus Strix; species Strix uralensis. The sequence continues at coordinate 40,398,170 of NC_133977.1, read as the reverse complement.
GCACTGCAAGGTAAGTCTATCACTTCTGCACAAACGGGATAATTGATACGTGAGCACATTCTGCAGCACAGAACAGACTGGATAAAATTGTGAGGAATTCAGATTTAAACTGACTAATTTTTTCCTCCTCTTCTCTCTCAATAATATTTTTGTGAGGACTGAGAGTGTTTAGGGGGGGGGGGAAGAGACAGGGCTGTGGTGACTCTAGTTCTCCACCTGGCATTTTTCAGGTGAGAGACAGTTGCTGGGAATTAATCAGAACTCCTGTGCCAAGGTTGCCATTTTTCTTCAAATAAAGCTGCTTTTGCCAATATGCTCCTAATTCATGATGTTTACCTTGGCCACAACCCAGTTTTTGATCTAGCAATTCTTAGCTCATCAGGTCCAAAGAAGCCTACCAAACCAGTTTTGACATATATACAGATGCACCCCATTACTGGGGTGTGGATTAAAGCTTATTTGTAGGATCGAAGCTTTGACTGTAGAAGCTGTGAATGGGATGTTCTTGGCATTTCTGATGGGCAGAGGAGGAACCAGTATTTATGTATAGGTGCTTCCTGACTGCGTTCCTCACCCATAGCCTTTACATAGTTTATTGCTTTTACTGGTATGGGAGTGGAGCAATACTATGCTGGGCTGCTGCCAAGCTGAGGATGCTATTAAAACTGCATTTTAAGGTTTACATTTTGAGTGCTCTTTTATGCAACTTTAGATTTTGGCTGAAATGTTGTAACGCTGGAGAAATGTCTAAAAATAATACTTTGTAATTGCAACGTATAAATCTTACATAACGCTGCCTTTCAGCTGAGACAGCTACATTTGCAATGGGAAACTGAAGCCCTGGGTGCTTCTGGCTACAGCAGAGATTCAAATGGCGAGGAAAAAAAGAAAAAGTCTTGTTCTTTCCTGTAGAGTGTTGTTTGTTCTTGCTGTTAGTATTTCTATCTATTACTAGTGGCATCACAAGACCTGAAGGAGATGAGAACCGTGGCACAAATACAGAGTATAAGAATTTACACAAGGCCGTGGCAGACAGGGCTGAGTGAGATGGCAGCAAATCTGTTTGGTCTGCAATCTTTTTTTTCTAGGCTTGAGTAAGGGTTGATCTAAGTGAGTAATGGGGACAGGCTGGGGCAGCGATAGGAAAGTATGAAAATAGGTGCTAAGGTGAAGAGGCTGAAAGAAACTGGCAGGATCTTTCCAAAGTAGGACAGGATTAACAGAAATATTGTGTGTCTGAGCTATAAGCAATCAGTGCAAAGCATTTAGCAAGCGGCAGGCTCGAGTTTGGGACTTAGGATTTCCTTTTTCTCATCTTTCTATTCACACCTTATGTTAATTTCTCAGAAATTTAAAAATGGTTGAAGGGAATTATACATTAACTAATAATCATTAGACCCAAACTAAATAAGTTTTGTTTGTAAGAAACACAAAAATAAACCAAGTATATCTCTGAGTATAAAAGAAATTTCAAAACAGAGCTATTATTTAAGTGTCTTTAGAAGCTTTTCCTGTTTAATTTGGGTGAGGTATGAGATCAATTTTTACTCTTCTGGATCCCACTTTTCTGCATCCTTAATTTTTTAGTTTGGTAAATAAAAAGCATATAGTTGCCATAGCTATGGCTCTATCTCTGCAATTTAAGGATCAGAACATGCAAATTCTGTCTTGAAATTATTGCACGTTTTAATCTTCTCATCTAAGGCCTTCAGAATATGATTGTACAGGTGTGTACTGACTTCCTAACAAGGTCCAAAATGCAAATCCCTCTCAGTAAGCTGTTTTTTATTCAGCAAAGAAGTAAAACTAATAATTAAACCATTTTTTTTCTCACCACCATTAGATGGGAGAGGAGAGAATACTAGGCAAGAATAAGACACCTGCTTGTTACACTGTAAGATATTTTCATATTGTCCTGTTGAACATGTTATGAATAATAGATTTTGATACATTTCTCCAGCCTTATTCAAGGAAAAATTGTTGTCTTCATCAGCAGAGGCAAAAAGAAATCTTTTTCTCTTTTTCCTTTTGCTCAGATCTCATATTTCTGTGGTTGCTATAGAAAGCTATTACTGGAACTCATATCTAATAAGTTTTCTTTTCCATCACCAAATAACTCCATAATACCCAGTATTCCTAGGTGTTTGTTTTAGATATTGTTCTCCATGACCACTTTTTTTCTTTTTTTAACCTGTAAAAGGCTCAAGGTTTTCTTTTCTCTCCTCTCTTCTAACTTCAAAATTTCTGAATTTAATGTAATTCCTCCATTGTCAAGTAACAGCCACCAACATATAGAGCAAAACACACTTACTTGTTTTGCCTTTGCTCTCTTGTGAAGACAGCGTTTCAGATGAGCGCTGAGCGTTCATGGTTCCTGCTGTAGCTGACAAGGACCAGCTTTGGTTGCCTGACATTTTCAGGTGGATTGATTTATGCAGAATGGCAAGTCTTTACATCTTTCCTCCATTGCAGCAGGGATGCTCTTAGCCTCTGCTGGGCCAGTGGGAGCCAGGATGGGAATGGGAAGTGGGGTGGGCAGGAAGAGTTTAAAAAAATAAAAAAATGAAGAAAGAAAGTGTCAAAGAACAGAACTAATTTTTTTTTTTTTCATTTTCAGACAAAATAGCCATGGCAGCAGCCTTGCTTCTGAAAAGCAGATGTAACGTGGGTGACAGGAAAAGGGTGAACTTAAACATCTTAAGAGTAGTTCTAGCGAAACATGCGGCACCTGTTTGTACAGGTGACTGGTAAAGAGGGCGTTTTGCCTAGAGCAGCAGAGCCTCTCCAGTCTGACCATGTGAAAGGATTATTCAGGAAAGCTGCTTTTCAGTCAGTGTCAGGTACGTGCAGCAGATGATGCATAACTTGACGATGCATCATTTATGCTATTGTCCTAGGAGGGTTATGAATTCCAGAATGTAAAAAGCACTGTATGACACACATCTACTTTTTTCCACTCCCTTTAGTGAAATACAGGAGTAAAGATGTACTAAAAGCAGACATGCTAGCTCAATTATACTCCATCACAAGAGTTTTATGTATCAAACAAAAAAGATTCATACTTTTAATTATGCAGAGTGAAATGCAATAGTAAACTCAAAGACTTTTTTTAATCTTAATGCTTAAATGTTAAGCTAGATATAAAAAGGATGCATAAATAAATCATAAATTGCTGATTACTTTGAAAGCTTATTTGAAATTTGTGTACCGTGTTGCTGACAGTGAGTGTCTTGAATTGGCCTAAGAGATGCAACTTAATGTAGAAAACACCTCAAAAGCATGTATATTCACCTGACAGCGAGACGGGGGCTTGGGGTGGGGTTCAAAGTACTAAAGTGATTCTGTCCACGTGAAAATAAAGCCATTACATAATCCGTTACAAAAAGTTTGTGAGATTTCTAACACAGGAACGGCAAGGGAGAAAATAACTTGAAATTCAGCCGTTAAATCTAGCCTGGACTCGAAGAATGCACACAAAAAGCATGACCTTGATTTTCCTGTGTTGAGTATTTCAGCATAGCATAAAACTATGTTTAGCTAGTTCCCTGCTCCCTGTCTTCATTTCTACCAAACATTGCCTTTGTACAGATGCATGCTCACACTTCACCATATGTACACTTATTCCACAGCATCTTTTAAGGTGCCTGAAATGGGTGTAGCAAGTGGCAGAGCACGGGTTTAACGACCTGACTTCAGAATTATACCTATTCTTTGTGTATTGTGCATTCACCCACTTCAAAAGGGGAGCTACTACCCTTAATCAGTCCTTTTCTTTTGGTTGTCATCATGTCTTCTTCAATCTGTCCTGGTGTTCTTGCTCAGGTGCTGGCATTTATAGGCTCCTGGCAAGCTCGCAAATCTTCTCTTTACCAGCCAGAGGGATGAGCATTGTCTTCAGTGGCTGAGGGCAATGCAGGCAGGCAGGCAGGCAGGCAGGCAAGAGCACGGTCCTTCTTTCTGCAGCCCGTGGATGGGTCAGGTGTTACTGAGAGTTAACTCACCAGGGAGTGGGATGTGAAGCTGGCATCTGAATCTCTGTTTGCTTTACAACTCTCTGCTGTTTGATTAGAAAATCAGGGTTAGTCGCTTCCCTTGGGAGACTCCACTTCCCTCCAAGGAAATTGCTGTGCTCTGGAAGTCTACATGAATATTGGCTTATGATGCCCTTCTGGGGATATAGATATCTGGTAAAGTGGAAAAGGCTTTTGTGCATTGCACAGAAAAGCCAGAGGAACATAATATCACAGTCGTCTGCCACCACAGCTATTTCCCAGAGCCATGCAGGCACTGAAATCAGCTGCTCTTTGAAAAAGCTCAGACAAATGGAGAATATTTGATCCAGCGATGCATGCTTTTCACTAGCTCCTCTCCTGGAGGAACTGGTAAACGAGTGGGGCAATGAAAGGCAATGCCCAACAATTTTAGCACAAAGCCAGCATCCAGTGGAAGAGCAGGACCTTGCCCCATAGGTATTGCCCCATCTGCATTCCCCCTTGAATGACCTTATCGCTGGCAGTCAGGCTCCATCTGTGCTACAGCCTTAGCGGGTTGTGCGTTTCCTATCAGCACTCTGCAAAATTAGGAAGGCAGTTTTACTTCTGTCTTGAATTGCCATAATTAAGATGCTTTTTGCATCTGATGCCTCTCTGCGTGCCGAACACAAATCACGTTTCCTGGATCATCCCCCCGCTTTTCCCAGTGCCATCCACCACCCACCTCTGCTTGCGCTGGCTGCCTTCTGCACTGCTCGGGGAAGGGCAACATATGCTCCATAATCAGGAGCATCTCCCCTCCAAAATTTGGGATGGATGGGTGGCCAGCCACAGTATGACAGGCGACAGACAGAACACAGCTCATGCGTGGGACCTAAGGGTAGGGAGAACAACACACGCCAAAACCTCCGAGGTCTGGGTGTGCTCCTGGTGGGTTTTGATGCTAGGCCAGACCTGATGCCCCAGCTCCTTGGCTGTTCCACACGCTCACTCCCCCAGGCAAAAAACATGATGGGGCTGCGTCTTTAGGAAACTCGGATGAGCCCCGAAGTTGGGGGTTTCACCTTGTGCTGCCCACCTCCTTGGAGAGGAGCATACGCTTCTTCCTGAGGTGGTAATGAGGAACACAGGTCCCAGGACGTGGGATCATGGTGCCGAATGTCAAAGCTGACATCCCACAGCCCTGGGAAGGAGGCCAGTGAGTCTCTTGAACTGAATTTAAGGCTCTAGGCTGCCAGGATTTTGTTAAATAGATCTGGTGCCGGACCAGATCTTGCACTTTGAACGTATCACTCAAGCTGCTGACAACAGGGTTCAGCGAGCTGAACCTGCAGGATCAAACTCTGCCCGATATGTAAAGTCTGAGCTCAGGCAGCAGGCTGGGCTTTAAAGGAAGTAAATCTCATATTTATTCATGATTTAATTAAGAGAGATCGGGCTTTTCAGCCTGTTTTGAATATACATGAAAAAAAATATATAGGTAAGGCTCTCGTTCCTCGTATCGGCCCTATGCTTCTGAATAAAACGTAGCAGTTCCAAATATTCTGGACAAAGTGATTTAGTCCAGCACTAGGGTCAGACCCTTCTCTTCCCATATAGGGATTTAGAGCGTGGTACTACAGGTTTGAATCCTGAACACCAAACAAAAGACACATGAAAAGCAAAAATCCCTCACTGAATTTTGTTCAAGCCTTGTTTGAACACAAACCTCCCTGTGCTCTGGGTTTTATTCATTAAAATAAAGCACACAAAATAACTCTCACCTACTGTTATTAATCATAAGGATTTGCTCAGGAAAACAAATATACTTGGGCTTTCAGAACAAATCAATTCAGAGAAAGGGAATATTTTGGCTGCCATGGCAGCCCAGAAGAGGGTAAAAACAAACATCTTTGCTGCTGTTACTTTGCAGCTGACTCTGAGATGGACTGTTGGTGATGTGTGATGCTATTTTTAAACTGCAATTGTTTAATCACTTCTGTTCCCCTGGGCTGAGACTAAAAATGATGCTTCCAGAGCACTTTGTCTACAAGCAGGTAGAAATAATTTGATCACATCCTTTATGGCTGCAGAGGCAATGGAGCTGTATGAAGTATCAGCAACGCCTTTCACAAAGAATCTAAATATTGAGCAGAAGTGCGAGTGTGTTGATCATGACATCTAAGTGGCACAATGTCACCAAGTGATCTGCAGTGAAACACATCACCATCTCCAACAGAAAAGGGAATAGCTTGCTTAAAACTGTGCAATCTTTTCTGGCTTTCTTTTTTGCTGCAGGGTTAACTCTTGGGCCTCATGTACCCACTTTACATGAAAGTCATAGATTATTCTGAAGGACATGTGTAATTGTATGTAAGCGTTTCAAGTGTGGGTATTTCTGAAATTGTTTGTTGGACTTGCTGTTGGTTTGTATAGTTGACAGCTCTATTGCAAAATTCTACCAAGGAAAGCAGGATTAAATACAGATGGACTTGTCGGGAAGACAGTGTGACAATGTCTCACCAACAAGATCTGAACTGTAGCCTCCTCGCAATTCTTTACAAACAAAGAACGATGTTACCTCTATATCTAGACTTTTACAGCATACCTGCATCTTACTTGTAATACAGAAACAATTCCTGTTATTAATGTTCGAAGCAGTGACTCTTGCAGAAAAGCATTCATTTCAGCAAACTGGAGATATTTCCTCGGTCAAACTGTGATGTAACTCTGTAAATCAGCAGCGTTATGCAAGTGAGAAACTTGACCTAATAGATAGAGCAAACACTTAAACCTCCAGCACACAGAGTAATAGCCCGGCTTCACAGATGTCAATGGGAATTTTACTATTGACTTCCATAGGGCCAGGATCTCACCCATATCTGCATAGATGATTAATAGCTCCCCTGCCTTTCAATATCCTCTCTGGCTAACAATAAATTATCTCTGCCAGTGATTACTTTTAAGATGTAGCTCATAAAAATGCTTGTGAAAAGCAAATAGTTTTGCCTTTGGGACAGACTATATTAAAGTAAGTGTTGGATATTTTTGAAATCTTCCCCACATGGATTGCCATAGGGCACTACAAGATCTTCCTGCCTTCATTTCGAATAATCCCAGCCGCTTGCCCTGCTATAGCGTTATCCTTGTAGATTTTTTTCAGAAAAAAGGAATTAAGCTTTCTATCAAAGTGCATTTCATATGAGTGTTCGTTAAATGGTTTTGCCTCCTTCCTTGTTTATGGGTTTGCAGAGATACTTTTGTTTACTTTGAGAAAAGACATAAATACAGTCCCTGGTATCTGGTTTTTTGGTTTGTTTTATTTTGCATACACATGTACCCCTAAGAAATAGTGCCCTGTACAAGTGGACAGGGGGAATCTGTTATTGTAATATTATTTTCATCATCTTAAAGTATTGGCCAAGTGCCAGCTTCAGGATGTATGTCGTGAGAAAGAAACAGCCTTACTGATAAAGAAGTAAATAGGCTCTGGTTTTGAAAGCTGCAAGACCCCTTAATTCGATAATCTTGCTGTGATTCATTGGCTATTTGACACCTCTTTCAGTCAGATAAGTCATTCTCATTCCTGCCTCTCCTCCCCTTTTTTCCTGATTTGAATAAGCTTTTAAGTTCAGCTGGAGAAGGCTTCCACCACAACCAGTATTCCCAGCTGGTCAAGCTGTCAGTGAGTTTCTCTTCTGTCCATTTCTTGGCTTTTACCCTTTCTGATTCTTCCTGCTCCCCATATCATTTACTTACTCTTCTTCAATCTATCTCCTTAATTCCTATTCAGAGGAAGGGCACTGGGCTACTGGTTTACACAAGGCTTCTGCATGTTTTAAGACAGTCAGAGTGTAAACCTCAACGTAAGTGATGTCTTCTTGGCTTGTATGTGATACTGCAGAAAAATTCAGACTCCTTAGGGGCTCCAGTAGAGAATTCCACTTCCTCCACTGAGCAAATAATAATTTACTGCTGCCCTTTGTTTCTTATCTGTTAGTTATTTATCCATGAAAGAACTTCCTCTCTCCTCCTGCAACTTTCTTTTAAGACTTTGACAAGAATCCTTGAAAGCCCTTTGAAAATGAACACGTGGATGTTGAACTGTGTCCCTCTTGCATGGAGAAGAGCAGCTGAGCCCCATTTTTCTACATATGGGGAGAAGAGCTGCCATGTTGTCACCAAGGAAAAAGGGCTGGAGAACAACAGATCCATATGCATGTCCTCGTGATTAGACCTGAAAGTGAAGGCTCAGTATCTCAGGCCAGGTCCCTCACAGCCACAGACATACACGTGTGTTTTGATACCATTTGCCCTCTTTTGCTGCTGTTGCAGTATTGAGCAAAAATTCTGAAGCCCTTGAAGTTATTTTGCACATGTATCTGGCACTGGATATTACCTAATATCAAGTGCCTTTTTATTTCTGTATGAGTGCACAGCCTGCTGCTGCTTCCTCTTTAGACAGGCATGTAGTGCACAGCCATGAAAGAGCTTCTCAGGCTGTTGAAGTGAGTACCCATATGAACCAGAATCACTGGAACAAGGGATCGGTTTATCATAAAGATCTTTTGTCTCTCTACTCTTCTTTTCCTCCACTACCTCTGCCTGTATCCTCATCCCAGGTAAGGAACATGGCAGAATTTGTACTGCTCAGAGGAGGACACCCATCCTTTAGAGGAAGGAAGGAGAGGGAAAGAGGAGCAAATCAGCATTTTGAATTAGAATCACATTTTTCAAGAGGAATCTATCTAAAGCCTCAAGCAGTGATTGTAAAACGATGATCAGTGAAGACCTACCCAGCAACTTGCTTAAAGAGACTTCTTCCAGATCTCTTCAGTGAACACTGCAGGGTTTGGGAAGAGAAACAGGATTCTGAGTACCCCACTAGATCAGACATGTCCAAGTGAGCAAAAGTCCTCCCTGCGAGGGGAGGCCAACAGCAAATGAGCTGGACTTCAAACCGAGGAGAGTCGATGTCATTCTGTGGGAAGAGTCTCTCTGCAGTTTTAGGACAGGGATTAAACTTAATCTACAGAGCCACGCTATTCTCCTTTGTGCACTTGCACAGATAGCAGATCTGCCTGCTTCTGCTGTAAGGAAGAAGTGTTATATAAAGATGAATGTGATCTTTGTTTAGAAGTTGAATTTGAATTTTCAATGCCTTGTTGTTTCACTCAGCATCATTCACTGTATTTTCTCATTTCTAGCTCTCCTTCTCCTCCGTGTAGCAATTTCTGAGTTTCATTGTTATTCCATCTACTGACATGAAAGAGTAAATGCTGTGATTCCCTAACAGCATTAGCCGAATAAGCCTGGGGGAATTAACCCCGCAGAGGGTTTCTGTTCCATTGTGAAGAAGCACGTTGTAACATGTTTTGCAATGACTGCACCTCTTGAACTTTTTTTTTTTTTTTTATATCACAGCTGATTTTTTTTCCCCAGTACTTTGCTTTGCCTCTTCTGCCACTTTCCTTCTTCGTGCTCCATAAGTGCATTTATGCAGACATAAGATGCTCCAAAGGTAGGTGGGTATTTGACAAGGAGGTATTTGACACCCCCAAGGTCATAGTTACATTAGCTGCGAATCACAATGTTTACTCTAACATCAACCAGCAGATAAAAGGACAGTATGTTTTAATGTCCTGCCAAAAAGAAGTGGGAAAAAATTGAATAACTTTAAGATTCCTACTTTTTAAGTATGCATCATGATTAACTTTTTTTTTCTTGTCTGATAGAATATATGAATTTATGTCAATTCTCTTATTTTGAGAACTATATCATTGCAGGTTACAATATTCTTCTGCAGTTTCTATTCCTATAAACCTCGAATTCTTTGTTAATTCTGTTGGAAAAGTAACTATTCTGCTTTTTAAAGTACCTTATATCCATGAGGGAAGACAATTTATCAATTTAAATAACCACATTTAAGTAAGTAAAAGTTATTTTAAATAAGCTCTCAAATAAAATGTAAATAGTGATTGGCATTAGAGTTATGTCAACCACTGTAATTTTCCTTTGTGAGCTATATGTTGATTGCGGGGGGGGGAACTGTTTGTTTTTAAGGTTTCAGGCTCCTTTTCCCCACCATCGAAGGGTTTTCGGTTTTATGCTTACTTTAAAACAATTATTTGAGCAGCAGCCTATGGGGGGCACTCAAGTACCGCAAACAGATCCTACTCCTCCCAAACTAGTCAGACTGCTGCGATGGAACGGGGCAGACCCTGGGGCACATTTTCACATTACCTTTTATATAGAGAACAAAAGTGAGTAAAATAAACTAAAACATTTTTTGTCGCAGCCTTACTATTCCCCGATGAAAGACAAAGTGATATTAAAAGGTGCATTTAAATGACATTCAGAGCCTGATTATGCTAAAAGCGTAAAAGCATCGAGTAGACTGTGGAGCTTGTCTGCATTTTTTTAATTCTAAACAAGGTACCTTGTACATTATGTTTCGATGGTAGATACAATTATTATTCGCCTACTGAGTTTTTGGGACTGTTTTAAACTTTAATGACAGTCACACGCTCTGTTCTTGATTTTATGGAGTGAAACAATTATTTATTCAAATAATTTTTTAATTTTTTTTTTTTTTTTACGGTGAAGGAAAATTTTGCCTACTATTGTAGTCGTGGCTGTTTGCCACAGCAGTCATTTGGACTGCTACCGTAAAGCCTTTATCTGATGGCAAAAACCTTGTACCAGATGTTCTTTTATTTGATCTGTTTTATGATTAATCAGATTTAGCCCAAAACCAGAATGAAAATCCTGCTATGGCACCTGGCTGCCATCACACAATAATTTGTTTTGAAGTAGGGGGGAAGGCTCATTTAATCTTTAAAATGCTGTGGTGCAGACCCATAAGTTTTTGTTCAGATAGATTTTGGAGGAAGATACTGTAAAAGTGAATATAATAGCTGTCGGCAGGATGATTTTCCAAACATCTCCACCTGGTAAGTACTACTAATTTCTCCTAAAGGAAACGTTAAGGGAAGTTTGGACAGTAAACAGTTACGCACACAAGCTCTCGTGCCTGGCCAGGCGGCACTGATGCCGCTGCAATGCAACAGGGCTGGGACGGAGGCTGGTGGGATGCACCAGTAGCCATAGGGCTAAACCCCAGCTAAGTAATAAAATTCAGCTTCTCTGTAGAATAAGAAGGTGTGCCAGAAAGAAAGTGTTCGTACAGACTTCTTCAGTAACGCATGTGTCCAACATTTATTACGAAGGGGAAATTTCATCAGTTTGTAACACTGATGAACCAAGCAAAGTGGAGATGTGTTTGGGATGAAGAGGGAGCACTTCCTTTGGGAAAAGCACCTACAATATAACCCCACAACTTCAGGAAATGTGAAGTGATATCACTGCTTTGCTACAAACCGAGATATTTTTTGCATGTGGAGCTGATATACAAGAGATCGTGGCAACTTTACTTCTTTTATAATAAATAAATTCATTATAATTGATTTTATTGTCATAAGGAGAAGCGGTTTATGCATTTCCAGGGTACGTTAGACAACCACGAGCTTTCCAGGTTTGTCAGTGCAGGCACACCTCTTTGTGCGGTATACCATCTTTTTCTCCATGATATGCTGCATGATGTGAATACATGATTGATAGATGTCATAACGGGATCCACTTACTATACTTATTAAGTGGCATGAATTCTCCCCGATTTCCGTACCAGCAGATCTAAGTCTTACAAATATACTTGTTTTTTTAAATATTACTTCTAGTTTCTGTGCTTCTGGCAAATGGCAAATATATGCTCCTTGAGAGCAGTAAAATATGGAAACCTAATAGAAGACTGTGGAAATGGATAATGACTTCTGTCGAATGACATTATGCATTATGTATTATTATTATTATTTTAATCATTCGCTATCACTGGGAAAGATCCCACTAGGTTATTCCTGATGCTGCGTTTAGGAAATAAAAGAGGTAGATAAAGCTGCACATTTTACTTCAAAACACTTACATGATCAAATTGAAAATTTCAGAAATTAGTTGCATTGAGATCTAATAAAAAAAAGATGAATTCTCTCCTTAGGCAATTTTCCTGTAGATTTCTGAATAGGTGCTGCGTATATGTTATAAAGTATGGAATTACTCCAAAGTTACTATTGGTAGGACTGGTTACCTCTGCCGCTGCTCGGTAGTACTGTAGAGGTACTTAGCTGTCCAAATCTCAGTCATTTCAGTAATTGGACCTTCAGGACTGATGATGTAGAATAAATTTGTGTTTAAGGATGTGCTCATGGGTATTTGTAAGATGAACTCAAGGTGTCCACTGTCTCAGAAAATCACATTTTATTAAACAAGGTATTTTTATTATGGTACTTGGAGCTACGGAGTATATTTATCTCGGGATAAACTGGAGAAAGAAGTACTTTGAACTGGTTAACATGCCACATGGTCTGGGCACAAATTTTTCCAGGGGAGTCTGAAACAGATTTAACCAGACAGTTTCCTCTCTTTTTTCTCCTTTTCATATTTTTTCTCAGCATCAGCCATAAACTTTATTTTTCTGGACAAGGACAATTTTCTACTCCACTTACTGGAAATAAATTTGATCTCTCCCTGCACGTTGGTGCAGCACCTCTGACTACAGCAGGATGCCAGGTAAGGAAGTTGGCCTTTGTTATATAAGCAACTTAATTTATTGGGTAATAAAATAATTTGAAAGTTTCTTTTGAAAGAGATTCTTCTTTTCTTTTTTTTTTTCCCCCTCAAAATTGTCCTTTAAACAGACTTCAAAAGGTGATGAGTTCTTTTCTGTTCTAATAACTTTTATGAGCCTATTTTTATGAGAAACAAACCTTGCAATCACCATTAAGATCTCCCATTTATGTCTTCGCTAAAGCATATCCAGTTAACTGCAAAATGTCACTTGTCCCAGGCAGATGCCTGGGCACCATAAGCTGGCGTTTAGCTGCCTTGTCTTTAGCAGACTTGCACCAGTTCATTGCAATTCGCCCGCAGCGGCATATGGTCCAGTACCACCCCTCAAGCATTTGCAAGAGAAATGATATAATGGAATTTCTTTACAATAGTCGGAAAATGGAGATTAGGAGTAGATCGTGATCAGAGTTTCCAGGTTTAGGACTTTGGGATTTTCTCATCCCATTTATTGTTGCCCTTGTGAGGCAGGTCTTCCCACAAATGTATTTTCATGTGTTTTTTAATACCTCCTGATTTATGTATTAAAGCCATGCCAAGACAACTCGAATGCCAGGCAGCAGTTTCCATCCATGGCACTCGGTATGCAAATATACACATTACAGCTCACACATGAAGAACTTTTCCAGCAGCTGTTGAAGATGCACATTCAGAAAGTCTTTAATAATGAAACCACTGTTGCACTGCAGTAATGAAAAATTCCTTTAGGGATGTTTTCTCCAGTAGGGACAGCTTGTAATGCAAAACCCTGAATTCAGATAGGGTGGGTTTTTTTGTTCTTTTTTAAATCTTTGGTCTTTCTTCCCTTCTCGTTCCTCTCAAATACTTTCTTCCTTCTTTCTGCTCCCGTGTCAGCTGCTGCCTGGCAACTTTTCTCTATCTGGTGGGACAGGGCAGGGCACCCGACCGCCTTCCGACTGGCTGCCAGCACCATCCCCTAGCAACCCGGCCGGACGCCCGCGATGCTCTCCAAAGGGCCGCACACATCGCCAGCAACCTTCGTACCTACCGCCCCATCCCTTAACCCACCCCCGTCACATCGGGCACGGGGGGAATCATCGGTGCGACCATCCCTACCCACCCAGGCGTCCGCTCGAAGGCCATGGCTCATATGCCACAACTAACGGCAAAACCCAGTTTGCAGTGATGCAATCGAGGTAGTTTCACGGTGACTAATGTCAGAATTACCTTTGGCTGATAATTAATATTCCTGTGTTGTGTTACACCAGCAAGTACAAATGATTGGTTCTACTTTGTTTAATTTATCTCAATAAGAGTTTTCATAATATTCTATAGCTTGATGAATTCATTTATTTAACCTGTCAGTGTTAATAACTCTGATTAGGAGGAAGAAGTTATAAAGCACCGTAGGAGCAAACAGATCTCTAGCAGCAGTTTTAACTTGGAATTTTCTGTCCGACAAGTACTTCACCCTAGTCTCCTATATAGTTAACTTTTATTGGCTGTAGCAAGGAAAAGACATTTCTACACGCTCAAGTCTTTTTTGTCTGTCCCTGTATCCACTCTCAGTTCAGTTCCCCGGTGCTTCTGGTTCAGTTCTTTCAAATGGGAGTGGCTGGAGACTTCATTAAATATTTGACAAACTGATCTGGTTCCTGGTTTGTGTATCTCCCACTGGCCCTGTGTGTCTTGATGTTCACCCACCACGCAGAAATCTGAACGAAGTTGTGTGTGTACAAACAATGGGAGGGAGCCTCGAAATGCAGAAACAGTGTCCAGCTAAAATCTTCATTTCCTTTATTTTTTCTCAGGTCTGAGATATAGGAAAAGCGTGTTATACAGCAGGTGATTGCTGAAAGCATCTGAATATATGTATATATACCGGCTTGCATTCTGCCTCTGATCACTTCAGCAAACATTTTTAGGTTTATTCATAGAAGATACACATTAAAACTTTCATACAGCTCTTGGTGCTGCCTTTTTTTGAGGTGGAAAGGAGATAAGAGAATGCTGGTTACTCGTACACTTTTTTACTGTCTTGTTGGAGTTGTCTCATCACATCACATAGAGACATCCCATCGTCCCATCACTTCATACCAAGTGATGTTTAAAGGAAATGAAGTTGAGGAGAATGATTTATCGAAGGTCAACCTGTATTTGTTCAACAGCCTGTATTTTAAAACCCATGGTAATTATTGCCTCATAGCGCTATCTTAAAGCAAGCTACATTTCATGCAGTAATTTGACAAACAATTACTTACAGGTAATTGCATTTTTAGTCATAATTCTGCATACGCCATACTGACACTTCATGTCCTGTAAACAAGGAGGCCATTGACTTTTATTATAAATATTATTCAAATTTTTTAATAAGTTTATGTGCATATGTGATCTGCAGTATTGAAAGCAAGATCAATTAATTCTTCAAAGACTCTCATAAATGTTAATGTTTAAAATGGGCAGTAAATTGCACTGTATCATTAAAGGAAATTATTCCAGGAGAGTAGTGAGGACTGTTGTGAAATAAGTATGGAGTAAGACCGAAAAGGAGCAAATTAGAAATAGAGCATCAGATGGTTGAAAAGAAGGATTTTAGTCGAGGTGTTTCTGTGAGAAGGCACGAAAGGGCAGCATGCCAATTAACAGATAACGTTTGGGGGAAAAGCATGACCACTCGTAACCTTGCAGACCTTGGGACTTTTGCAGAAGATGCAAGAAGTCAAGATGAAAGAAGACTATGCTGTAAAGATAGATCCGTATCTCGAGAATACAGGGACAGCATGTTCACTTGCAAATATGTGTTTCTCTATACCATGTGACAGTCCTGGCATGTGGGAAATGTCACTGATTTAAGCAGGAGTTCCTCACAACTTGGAATTCCCTGGTTTTCCTTCACACATTTTCTCATTTGGCTCTAGCATCTACATATTTTCATATTTGAAATGTAAAAGGTTGCTCAAATAAAATCATAATTAATGTGTAAGAGCCATATAGGTGGCTCTGGTGGCTTACTGAAGGACACAAAGCAATCTCATCTGTAAATGCGGTGGAATAATGTTTCAGTGTGACATTCAGCATGACTTCATTTTGGTTATAAAAGCAACTGGTTTCCAAGACCATGGACACTGCCAGATTTTTTTCACCTTAATTCAGATCTGCTCATTTCTGCATTAGCAAAGGTTTTCTACACTGGGATCCATAATTCTGCTCAGTTATGGCTGTATAAATACTAATTGACTGTAGGGGAATTACATAGGCTTTGAAGACAGTAGATAAATGCAGAATGTGATCCAACTGGATCTTTCCCCTCAGCTGTAAATTATTTTCAGTAATAAAGCTACCGGTAACCCTCTGCGAGTGTTGCCAGGCCCTGACCTCAGAGGAGTCCCCGGGGCCAGGACGGGGCTTTTCAGTTCTTGGGCAAACGTATCACAGGGTCCTTCCCCTGTTTCAACAGAACTAGTTAAGTATTTCATATTTCTCCTAGGTTGTGTATTATTCTGTCCTTCAGCATCGCCTGGTCTTTCTGCTCCTGGAAGTCTCTTGGCTGTACTGCCTCATATAAAAGGTATTTAGGTTCTGTGTTGGGGAATATAAACACAAAGTTAAAAGGACTGAGGCGTTACCCTTGAAATGTAAGAGTCTCAGCAGTCAATTTTAGCACCTTACTGTCTTTGGAGAAAACTAGTATCTGAGGATGATGTAAAAGCTTTATCACCTTAAATCTCTTCAAGGACCTGTTTTTTATTTTTATTTTTTTTTTTAAGAGGATGAGAAAATGTGATAAGCAAACCACATTTGTGTTATGGGATAATTTCAAGGTAATACGCTTATGTAAAGTGAAAGTTATGATCCAGCCGCGCAGAGCGGGGAACAAACGCAAGACGTGAGCTCGGCGCCTGCTTCAGGAAGCATGGTTAACTGAAGCCAAGTGTGCCAGAGCTGCTCTGGATGTCAACTTTTTGTTTACAGGCAGAAGTCGGTGGCCGCCTCACGGCGCTTCCTCCCTGCAGCTTAACAAGGCACGAGGCTTTGTGGGGTGGGTTTTTTTTAATCTTTCTGCCGTTCTGCTGACTCACCCACGGTGCCACCCGATCCTCCCTGAGGTTCATCCTCGCGAATTTAAAAAAAAATACCTCAGATTTAAAGAAAAAACCCCCCACCACAGTGCACAAGGCACAACCCCCGGCAGGGCGGGACCGCGGAGGCGCTGCGTGGCGGCTTCGCGCCTGGCGGGGGCGGGGCGGCGGCGCGGGGCGGGGGCGTGGCGGGGGGCGGAGCGCGGCGCTGCCGGCCGCCGGCGCCCCGCGCTGCCCGCCCGCTGCCTGCGTGAGGCGAGCGCCGAGCCCCGCCGCGCTCCGCGTTGAAAAGTGACGGCGCGGCCGCTCCCGCAGAGGTTCCGCGCACACGGCGGCGCTGCCGCTCCGCACCCGCGGCCACCGCCGGCCAGGCGGGCGGGTGGGTGGGTGGGCAGGCTCGCTCCTGCCTTCCGCCGCCGCGATGTCCGCGCTCCTCCTGGCCCTGGCGACGCTCTGGGGATTACCGCCCGTCGCCCAGGCGCTGGCGGCGGGAGCCGGCGGAGGTAAGGCGCGTCCGCGGCGGAACGCGGAGCGGTGCGCAAGCGGCTCGCCCCTTGCGCGCCGCCCGCTCAACTTTCCGCCCGTACCGGCTTCTCCCCGGGAAGTTTGGCGGGCGCTTCCTTGCCAGCTCCGCGCTGCGCGGAGCGCTCCGCGCCAACTTGGGAGGCGGGGGGCTGCGGAGCGGGAGCTGGGCGAGCCCCGCAGCGGCGGCGAGGGGCCGGGGATGCGATCCGGCTTGAAGGCACCGGCTGGGAATTACCGCTTGGCTCCACGAAAGCAGCGCGGGCGCTAATTGCGGGGGGCCCCGGTCCCCCCCCCCGCCTCCATCCCCGGCACCGGCCGGGGCTCCCCGGGCAAGCCGCGGGGCTGGGCGGCGGTGTGCCGTGGGAAGGGCGGCTGCCCGCCGGTTTTCGCCGAGTATTTCAAAAGTTCTTCCGTTTAATGTAGCCAAGTTGGCACCCTCTTGATACCTGAGCTCGTCTGCGGGCAGCGGGCAGCCGCTGAGCTCGGGAGAGCCGGTGAGGGAGAAGGAGCTCAGGACCCGTTAGCCGAGCTGTGGAAAATCTCAGAAGTTGCAACTCTTTTTCGTCTCGGAAGGAGTCTCCGATCCAAGAGGGTAGCGGTCCTCCTGCCGGAGTTAGTCTCAGGGCTTCTCGTCGCATTGTGTGCTGTTGCCAGACCGCTCTTATTTTCCCGGGAGATGTTTGAATTGAGCATTTTCTAAGTCGAGGCGAAGTCCCCCTTCTGTGCTGCTCAGGTGCAGGAATGGCAGGGTGCTGCTCTGACTCAGGTTTTCTTACCGCTGTGGAAAACACTGCTAATCAGAAAATTGCCGGCTTGTTTGTAGCCCTTCAGCTTCAAAACTGCGTGGTCTCATGAATGAGACTGCTCTGAATGTTGTTGTACCCAGTCTGTGAGGATTTAGGTAAATTTCAGTAGAAATACAACTCTCTAAAGCATTGAATTCTTGCTGTTAGACATCCGGCTCGTCTCCATCACGTACACACTACCTATTAAATTGTTTACTAACTGCTTACAACTCGTTTGGGTGAGTGCGGATGCCTCTAGATGCTCAGTCTGAGGTATAGATTTCTGCTTCAGTCGAACTACCAAACCTCTCCGGTCCCTTTCCCACTTAGCTATCAAAATTACATAGGTGATTCATGCTGTAAAAATGAGAAATAACTACCTATCAAAGAGAAAAGTATTGCTGCAGCATCACAAACTTGCACGTTTAAAACACTGCATCGTAAGGTACAAGGATATTGCAAAGAAATGGGGGTAGTATTCAATATAATGGCACCTGAACAGCCAGATAGGGAAGGTTCTTAGAAAATCTTTCAGTTTTATGAACGGTACATATGCTTTTACTTTGATACATGAAGATTCGTGGTCGTGATAGTGCTTGTTTGATGGAAAATATTTCAAGAACTTTCCATGGTATTCACAAAATGGTCAGATTACATTTCAGCAGCTGTAGTGTGCATCTGAGCTTATGAATAAAAATCAAACTTTCAAACATTTTGTGGAATTGTTCTGGAAACTGATTTGTCACTCTGTCTTCCTTGATGGAGATAAGCAGGTGCCAATTATTCATGAATATTAATTTCTGGTAAATTAAATTTTGCTTCATTTTCCTTTTGTTTTCATAGTTACCTTTCTCTGATTTAGTGTTTCATAAAAAAAAAAAAAGTGCTGTCAGCTCACATTAAAATCAATCCCATCTTAAAAGGCAACATCCTTGTAAATCATACCAGCCCAAAAAGTGGGATAAATCAAATTTACTTAGAATCAACTAACTCATCATACCATAATGTCATGTCTTATCAAAACCGAGTGGAGTACAAATTAGGACTTAAAAGGCATTTTGTTTAAAAAAATGTCAAGTGGTCTCAACCTAAAAGGGATTCAGGATGAGGCATACAGAAAGAGAATTACATTTGCACATCAGATAAACTTTATGATACACTGCAAAAATTATTGACCGTACCAAGCTGATTTTCCTTTATAGGAGGAAATTCTGAGCTACTGGAGCATGCTAAGCTTAATGTATGTGAAAGGCACTGAAATTTGGAATGCACTGAGGCTCGCCATTGGTAATAAGAGAATTGGGAAAATGTCATGGGTTGTGTTAATAGCAGTGTTGTGGTAGCCATGGTAATATAAAATATTAGGGAGGTGCTGTAGGGAGAGGTAACGCCTTCCATTAGACCAATGGATAACATCAGGAAAAAAAAAAGGGGGGGGGGGGGGGGGGGTGGGCAACCCCACTGAAGTTGGAATTACCTAAACCTTTCTTCTGGGTTTGAAATACAGTGACATTCTTCCAGTCTATCAGGACTGTCCTCAGCCAGGTTAAAACTCCTCTAATTTTATACAGGTATAAAAAATTTGGGAAGAGAGAATGCTATGGAGATGGGGAGCTGCAAATGAGATGGAAAAAGGAAGTGAGAATGGAATCCAGCCAGGAGGGTGATAGGATAAGGGAGAAGTCCTGCAGTTGAGGTTGTGCCACTTAAACCATGAAGAGGTATGATTTCCTTTTCTTAGGCTTCAGTTGGTCTCTTCCTGAGGAAGCTCATGGACCCAGATTCCCTCGCAGTTATCTGGTGAGTTGCAATAAATGAATTCCAGAATCCTGAGAAAGACCTTGCTAACAGTTTATGAAGCTGAGAAAACTACATTGGTGACCTGCTTTCCCTAAAGACATGCAGGGAAACTTCACAGGTCTCATCTCCACCTCCTGAGTGCTTGAGCTGAAGGTGCTCTGCAGCTCTCTGGTGGGTGTATTTCCTTCTCACAGTTCTCTCAAGCTTTGGAGCTTCACCTTGGCTTCATGGCTAAGCTCCTACACCTCTTTTTTTGTCATACTTGGTTGGTTTTTGTCTCTCTGGTGCTGTGGAATGGTGTTACATGAATCCACTGTACTGATTGTCATGGTTTGCCTAAAGGTTATCCAAATTACATAGATGCCCCAGATAACAGGAGCTGGATTTGGATAATTTTTGCAGATGTGTGGTGTGGTCAGTGGAATGTGTATCCACAGCAGTATTAATGAGTATATTGCTTGTTATTAGTTGACTGACTTGACTGTGGTGAAGCTGCTGGTTTGCTTGTGTTGGGTTTTGGTGGCACATCACTTCTGTCAGCAGCACTGAAGGGCTGTCTTCCTACCAACTCTTCCACATGCATTTTTAGTGTTTTGGATCTGTTGTTCAAGTGCTGGTGTGATGAAACAAAACAGCTCGTCAGCAAAGTCTTGCAGGAGGTCCTCCTGTAAAGGTAGACTTTATACTGAATGGGAAAATGTTGTCAGAGAACTTAAAATGCAAGTTCCCTGAGTGATGACTTATCACACATTCAATTTTTTTCTTTTTTTTTTGGTAATTTTTAAGCTGTTTTAAAGAAGAAAAGACAAACTTATATGAACATTACTCCTGTTCAGAGTCACAAACACTTCCAAAACTGTCTTTATTCCACTTAGCAGAGAATTTATTGTTTTCACAGTTTCCTTTGACCATATTTAAGTGAAGGCTGGAAACAAATTACTTCAAAATGGAATTTTCAGGCTTAAGGTTCAGCTGATGTGAGTTTGGATTAGTCACCCCGGCAGCAGAAACATGAACCAGGTGCAGTAAATCTGTCTCCTTGGGATGACTGCTGATGGCCTTCCTTCCCTGGTAAGGTGTCACAGCAGGCAACAGTGGCTACATCAGAAGGCTTTACAACTATCTCGTTATTGGTAGCTTAATGTTTGAAACTGGGTGTACCAAGCACTGCTGTACTTCACCAGACTGAGCTCTAGCTTGGCCATCCATTGGAAAATATTCTCACACCTCCCTGCCCCCCCCCCCCCCCCCCCCCCCCCCCCCCAAAACTGTTTCTGTGCTGTACCACAGAGGCGTATGTTCTCATACTTCAGTTTATGTCTTGAACCTGGATAATAAGAATGAGTATCTTACATGGGAAAGAGATGCTTCCAAGGTCACACTGACATTGCCATTTATTTATTTATTTCAAAGAACAATATTACTGAAGAGCTTACTTGTCACGGGAGGGGCAAAATCACAGAGGAGGGTGAAAATCTGTCAAGGAATTTAGGATGGTAGTTAGAAGGATGTGTGCTAAGAGGTAATTACAGGAATTGTGGGAGATGCCTACAAGTGCAATTTCAGTGACTGGTTTTATAGGCAGTGATGTCCTCAGTTGAGTATGTGATTGCATGGACAAAACCCTGACACTGATGGACCCTGAGCAAACTCTGTGTGTGGTTTCCTGTGAAGTGACATGCGTGTTCTTTCTTATCCGGACTGTTTAAGTTCAGTCATTCTGGAGAGCTTTAGTACAATAAAAACAAAAGTGGTAGAAACACACAAACTATTTAAAAGGGTGAAGTGCATTTAAAAATTCAAAACTAGGTGTTTGATGTGAAAATACTGTATGTAAACTTATTTTGTAGCAAACCTCTTACTAATTTATCATAGAGTTTCTGCTGATACTCCTGCAGGTTGAAATAGCTGTCCTCCAAAGACTTAGAGAAAAGCTCTTACTTCACACAGTGGTTCTTTTGAAGTGTTACGTGACTTCTGCTACGTAAATTTGAGCATATGTCATACCTTTAAGGTTCGTATGGATCCCAGTCTTTCTCCGTTTAAAGAAAGTGACAAAACTCACTTTCACTTCAGTCTGCAGCTTGGAAGTGTGTGTTCCCCTAGTGCCTTGTTACAGGTCCTTTTATCTCTTTGCAGGTTAAGAAAATAGGCTTCTCTTTATTGTATTGACTCTAAAGGATGTATTTTAATTTGTGAATTTAGAATTGTAGCTATCTGTAGAAGTGCTATTCGTTTAGATAGTAGAACATCATTTTTGTTACAGTGGCATACTTTGAATCCCAGCATGTTGTTGCTTTTTCCTAGTCTTTATGTATTAATATGTTCTTTAATAGTCTTGTTCCTTCAAATGCAATTAAAAAAATTTTACTTAGAGAACTCATTTTAATTGCACTTACCCCAAACATTCTGATATTTTCATCTTCACTGTTCATTATTAAGAACTTGGCTATTTTTATGCAAGCCATGCAGACTATTGAGTCTGTATTTAGTGTGAGTTTGGGCTAAGTGTAGAAATTGCAGAACTCGGTCCTAAATTTGTAAGTGCAATTAGGAACTAATTGGATTCTTAAAATATAATTACTCAAATAATGACTGTGCACCTTCTGTCCAACCCACTAGTTTGTTTTTTAATTAAACAAGTTGATTTTTTCCCCTTAAATTCTATATATTGAAAAGATGAAAATATTTGTAAACGTAGTTATATTCCAGCTTGCTAGTCAGTTGTTGACCATAATATGAAAAATTACCAAGATGTATCAAAACTTCTTAGTGCTGTAAAGCAGAATCTTCCTTTTTAGGTATTGGGTTAAGTGAAATAACCAGGACTTGTTATAGTAAAATCAGCCACCGAACCCAGCCGTGATCCTGCTGACAGGGCGCCTTTGCTTTGTGTGTGTGAGGATGCTCCAGAGCCTCTGTGGGCTGGGGAAGGGCCATTTCCCGTGGGTGCCAGGCTCTGTGCGAGCAGGATTGGACCTCAGTAATGGAATTCCAATAAAACTCAGTCGGTGCATTTTAATTAGATTTAATGGGAGCTGGGAAGGATCATTAGAGAGACAAACACATGCTTTTGCCAGTAATATGTTCACTATATTATTAATCTGATTTAATTTGCAAGATCCTCATAGCAGGAATAAGATCTTTCTGTGTACCTGAAAAGTGTTATATGGGTCTATTATATTTTGTTGTTACATATGTCATTGCTTCCCAAGTGGTATGTAAATATTACAGAATTCGAATTGGGCTCTGTGTGGTGTTTATGAACCCTACCAATCGGAGGATGAAGTTGGATGCTAGAAAGAAGGCTTGTATGTCTCTTTAGCAACCTCATTTTTATTGACCATTTTGTAATAAATTGCAATGGTGTATTAATAAAAAACCCACTGCAATACATAGAGTGTACTACTAAGTAATAGGGGTTTTTAAAGATGATGTACTGCCAGGCTGGAATTGAGGTACACTTTGAGTTTTTTTTATTTCGATTCAGTTAGAAATACAGTTTAATTCCCTGAGGTGGAAAAATGGAGATTACAGTATTACGAGTTCTAGATATGGTACGTTGAATCCTGAAATGTGCTTTCAACACCCGCCTGATGTTCCCAAACATCTCACGTGCCGCTTCCTGCGGAATGATGTGGACGTCCAGAGGAGCCAAACTGTTGAAACTCAGTCTTGTTTCAGAAATAGGAATGTGCCTATTTCCTTTTCTTGATGATATCAATGTATTTTGGACTATCTATTGCCTGATTGTCAGTAAGACATCCCTTACTAACTTTTGTGCATGGCACTATTGAATGACTTTTGCTTCAGGTGTAATAGGATAAGTGCTATAAGTTAAGCTTACAGCGTAAGAAGAATATGTATAATTCTTCAAGGCTTCCACTACTGTAGAGCTCTTTCTTCATAGCTGTTCATAAACTTCACTATTGTTTTTCCTCAAATGATCAAAGGAAACTTGGAGAATGAAAAGGTGCTGTCTTTTTTTTTTTTTCCTAAGATGTATTGGAGTGGGGATAGACCATGTGCAAGAGAAATGCTGAGGCGATGATTTGCAAATGTGGTAGCTCTCAGGTGAGGTGCTCCGTCAAGGAGACTGCACACACTCTCACAGAAAGATGCCCATGTGACTTTTGTATAGTGCTTTATGATTTTTATTTACCTACCTGCAAACTAGCAAAAAAATTTTTGTCAGCAATTTTAAAAATGCAATTCTGATATTGTCAAGTTGTTTGGACTGGTACTTACGCTATTCTCAGAGGCTGGGATATGGTGGAGAGTTCTTGGGTTTCCACCTCCTTTAACATGCAGGAAAGTATTTTTCCTCAAACATAGTTCTTCTGAATAATTCTAAGGCAGTGGAAGTACCACAGTGCTACCATTTCTGATATACCCTTGTTTAAATTTACCTTTTTGGAGAAATGCTGTTGTGTAGTCATAAAAATACAAGCTAAAAAAAGTTACACTAATTTAAGAAGGTCATGAAAACTCACAGTAACTTTCTAGATGATAGATAGGTTTCCTCAAACCACCTGCCTCTTTTTGCTTGCAAATACTGTGAAGATGAGAGAGCAAAGTAAGATCATAGCTATTTGGATGCTCTTTTGCATATGCAAACACACACTGATTTACCCAAAGTATATTGGTATTTGTGTAAAACTGTGTGCTTATGAAATGAAAGTATGTCATTTGTCAATGAGACTCTTTCTTCTCTGGAGAAGAACAGTTTTTATTTATGTTTTACTGTGCTAACAAATAGATTATACACCTGAATCTGCACCACTGAAGTCAGTGAATTCTTTGTTTTGTCCTTGGTGGTTATAGGGTCAGGCAGCATGTAAGTGTAAGGGAACTCTGCACCATTTTATTCAAATTTCACTGAAAAGTCTTAATTAGGGGACCTTTAATTAAATTGTATTGTTATATGGCATTTATGTGAGAGAGAGGTGTTTCTTGCAATATTTTTTATTCCCAGGTTTGATTCAGTTTTCCCTGGGTTCCTTAAACTGAACCCACTTTCATATTTCCCACATCTAATTTTAAAATATATGGATCAGAGTTGCAATTGCTTTTCTTTTCTCAGTGTGTAATTAATAGTGCTCTAGAAGATGAGTTATTAGCTAAATTTTAAAATATATATAGCTTAATGTTTATTTTTATTAAATGATAAATTGATAACTTCTCATTTAAAAAAAATCAGTTTTTTCAAAGAGATCGCCTTTTCATGGGTCAGAAAACCAGAGGAAATTCCAGACAACTCAAGATGCTAAGATGTGTATGGTCTACTACTTGGAAGTCATTATGTTAGTTAAACCTAGTTCTGTGTAATACAGACAAAGCTGCTACTTTTTTAAGTGAAGCACTTCAATCTTCGTCGTGAAAAACTTGTCTAGCTCTCGATGGGTTTTGGTGATCTTGAAGGAATCTAAAGGTGGTACCTTCTCATGTAGCATGTCACTTCCCTGTGAATCTTTGCAGACTTATCCAGAGATGAGCATGCTTGACTTTCTTTTGAGGCCTATCTTAAAGTAACTATTTTTCCAGCAGTGTTTCATAAAGTGTCACAAGGGATGGGTCAAGCCTGTGTGTTCTCCAGTGCTTATACTCATGTACTGCTTGGAGGGAAACTGGCCTGACTTCCAAGTTCATCAGAAACAATTGGTTTAAAATATGCTTATTTTGTGTAACACTGCTGAGGTTGGGTTTTGAGGGATGTTTGCAGGCAGTGGGAGTTAAGGGCTAGAAGCAAGGGAAGAAGCCTGCAAAACTGAATTCATTCTTCTTGAGTCCCACGTTCTAAGCTGAGTGGTTTATTCTTATATTGAGATTACAGAAAGAAAAATGAACAATGAATGGTTGCTTCATAGTAGTGTCATTTTGTAGTAGTCTTAGGCAAAACACTCGAGACTGCAGTATTAAATCATATACAAGGGAGATGAAGCAAGTCGAGACTACAGAAGTGTGAGCTCTAAAGCACTGTCCCATACCTGCTGTTGGGTTGAATTGCTTTTACGCCTTTGATAGAAACAAAGCAAGGAGTAAGAAGGTGTTTTGCAGGCAGTGTCTTGGAGGCTAACCTGAGCTGCAGCAGTTAATCGTATAGGGCTGCTATAAGCCATTTCTATGAGAATTATATATATGTGTATATAAAACCTTGGATATGTTGGGAGAGGCATGAAAGGTACTATTGCTAAGTACAGCAGAGCCAGGAGTACCAGGGTTTTTCGAGCAGACAAAATCTTATGCCCTGACCCAAGTGGCCCATTATCACATTTCTTCAAATTGGAGCAGGCTATTCGGGTCAGTGTGTATGTACAGAGCCATCTGAATGAATTCCTTGGCTTGCATTTGCTAAGTTACATTTCTTTCGCTGGGTTTCAAAGGCTGTGACTTGAACAGAGTTGACAGTACACAATATTACCCATTTACTCTGTAGATTATACTCCTCTGGAGAATTGGTGTCGACTAATCTGCCACTTCTACGTTTTCAGAGACCTGCGAACTGCATCTCCAGTAATATCACAGGAAAGTGTCAGGTCCAGGTTTCTGTAATTTTCTTATTTCCCCCAGATTTCTAGGCAGGTATGTCTAGGTCTCCAGCCTTTGTCACTTACTTTGTCCTGTGGATAGTTTCCTTTCTGTGTAGAAATTCTGTCTGTCAATACCCAATTTTGGCCACTCTTAGGGCAGTAAGAAGCTTGAACCAGATTGTTGTCAACAGATGATGACAAAATTCTGAAATACTGCTCCAGTACAAACTGTGAGGCTCAGTATTTAAAACACATTCGAGCATATAAAACCTGCTTATATTTCTAATGCTATTACTACCTTTGCTGTGCAATATTCTTGGTACAATTCATACATTTCCATGATGACAAATCATTTCTCTTACTGAAAACAGCAGAACTCCCCTAACCAATTAGTGGTATTCAGTAATGAGTAAACCACGATGAACCATGTTATGATTTTATGTCAGTTAAAATCGTTAAATGCTCATCAATGAAACCGCAGTGATTTACATTAATTGGTGGCCTGTCTTCTCACACTAGTATCACACTGTGTCAAAAGTGCCTTGCAAAGAGTTGTAATACAAGTAAAGTCACAGTGATTGCCTGTGGTTGCCAGTCTGTTGTTGACTGGTGCTCTGAAGACGACCAGGAAAAGACTTCAAAATTCACAATAACTTAATATGTGGCTGTGAATTTTAGGAGTATAACTGAAAGCATTTGCATAGAGTAAGTGCTGAAGAGCTAATAGGTATGGTGCAACTTGGATTCTGCTTCTGCGTTGCATTTGCTAATCTAGCAACTCAAAGTAATTTAAGTGCATTATAAAAAGGCTGTTTATGTGTCTATGAAAATCATGATGCAAATATGCAAATTTAAGAGAGTGTCTTCTACAAGTTTATATATCTTGATGAAAAATGTCAGAGCATAATAGATCAACAGTCTTGTTTAGCCCCACAGTAGCCATTTTTTTTCCTAAAGATAGCACAACATGTCCTTGGTGGTCCTAGGAGTAAATTAACACTGCAGAGTGCTTGCTCTTGAAGCCAGCTAAGGACTCTCTGATTTTTGGGGAGGAAATACATGTTTGTTGAGGATGGTCATCTTGAAGTGGTCACCGCTGCCTGATTGTGCAGACACGTAAGTAGTTTCCCCTTACTAGTTTTAAAAAAAATCCCTTTATGTTTCTTTCCATTTGCTGTCCTGTTCTGTGTTCAGTGGAAAATTTGCTTCACCATTGTGAAAATATTTGAGTGTTTGTATCTCAAGTGATGGCCAGCGATGCTTCTCAGGCATGGCCTTTGCATACCGTCGGCAAGCAGAGTGGTAATTCTACTTGTTAGCTTCTGATTTCACGTTGACACTACGAGGAGGGTATCTCATTTTTCTTTCTATCAAATTTACAAAATCTCATGCCTGGGAAAATCCCTTACAACTTGAGGTGGCCAGGTGCTGCAGGGTTTATCAGAGTAACAGCTTTTGATGACACAGGTGCCTGTTGAATGCTGCTTTTATTTGGGATTGTGGCCTTAGGGAAACAAACAAACTGGAAGTGGATAACGGAAACAAAGAGAGGCAGGGAGGGTTGCTGGTTAAATTACAGGATTATTTTATTTAGCAGGGAGCAAGAAAGGCCATGTCTGGTCCACAAAAACCCTCACAGCTTCTACAGTGCTTCTGAACCAAAAAGAGCTTGTCTTTCTGAATAGGTGAAGAGATAAGCAGCTACATTTGGCATATGCAAGTATTGTCTTTTATAAGCCATGGGGAAATCAACCTCCCTTCTTTCTTTCCTGAAAGTACGGGAGCTTGCTTTAAGCACTTGCTTTTGGGAATGAACGTATTAGTGAAGAATTCATGGATACTCTGGATCTAATTTTTATAGAAATGAATGGTAACGTGCTGTGGGACTTCAGGTTTGCGTGGTTGTATTTTACATTCACCTTCCTTATTCTAGACTTAAAGAATTACCTTTTTTTGTGACTGATAAATAACTGAAGGTTTAAAGCAGCTCATCCCAATAGAAATTGCTACCACTGTAAAGAAAAAAAAAAATCTTAGCAGTAGTGCAGTGATGTTTTAATATCACAAAGTAATCCCTCTGTACTTCAGCAATAAAGTTACGTGATTTACAGTTAGCCTTCTTTTCAGCATCTTTCTATTGACACCTTTCTGTCAAAAAGATGAAGTGAAGAGTAAAACCTAACTCTGTTTTCTCATATGTTAAATGTATTCGGCAAAGCTTTTGTGAAGTAGAAAGCATATGGACTTTGCAGATAGTGTTTGCATTTGGGAGTTGTGGAGAAATTTATGTGAACTTTGTGCTGTGGAAATCATTGCCCTTTAAAGCAACTGGTTATATTAAAAATAAGCACATCCCTCAAAACTGTATTTTGTAGAATAGTCTAATCTTTAGAGCTCTTCTGTTTTTTAGGAGCAGGAGTATATAATTATTGGTATAAACTGAGTTTTCAAAATTAGCCACTCTGAATGCATAGGTAGACCTACCATTTTTTCTGAGAAATCTGTTAGTGTTTAAAACCAACAGACAAAAAACAAACCCTGGCAAACTAAGCCAGAGTACTTTGCAGCTGTGGGCTGAAACTAGTAACAGTCCAAAAGCTCATTGATACTGATCATCTTAATTATCTCAATAACCTGAACATTGTTTCTGATTACAAGAGGAATAAAAAGCAGACTAATATGTTCTTAGATGTCAAAGTCTGATGGACCACAAAACATCAAGAAGTATACCCTTCAAAAGCAATAAGTAGGAGGTATGTGTATGAATTTCATTAACCAGTAACAATATGCGTACCCATACTTGTGGGAAAAATACCACTTAAAACGTGTATTTTCTGCTAGACCATTGGGGCTCTTATACTTCCCAAGGTTAGACCTTCTGCCTCCCCTTTGCAGGCTTTTCTGTGGAGGTGGATGGGGCAAGCTTTTGCAAAACTGTTAAATATAATTTGTAAAAGAAGGTACCCGAACAGTTGGGACTAGGTAAAGCACTGCAGGAAAGACTGGAATTGGGCTTTGGCTGCAACTGTGCTTGTGGTGGAGCTGGGCTGCTCACGGGCATGTTCTTCAGGTTTACTGCGTGAATGAGGCAGGCATCAGGAATGGGGCTGGTTCTTTGAGCAAAGGTAAGTATGCATTTAAATGCGTGCTCCTCGAGAAAAAAGGAAGCATTTGTGTTTTTCAGGGCAGTCTTAAGCCTTAGAGTGGGGTGAAGAAAGTCTCTCCATTTTTCTTCCTTCTTTGCCCTTAATAAGCCTTTGATTGCCAGATAATCTGATCTGAGCACCAGAAATCTGTCTGTGCAGAGAAATCTGCCTGCCTGGGCTGTATCCTGGCTTTTTCCCAAAGGAGAGTGCCCACTCCTCAGACCTCTTTCCCAGCCAGGGCCAGGCAACTGACTTTTATGTTGACTTTGAACCAAATGTGTAAAACAATGAGGGGAAACCTGAGCAGACCTTGGGCATGGCAATATTGCCCTTGGGGCTGAGGTTGCAGTTCTTGTTTCCATGCTCTTATTGGGTGGGTGATGCTAAAGCCTGTGGTCACTCTTAAATTTCAGTGGCAGAGATTTGGAGAGGAGTGGCTAGTAATAACCTGAGGAGGAAAAACTGTCCCAGAAAAGGTAAAGTTATTGCTGAAGAAGGAAAACCTGAGGGACTTCCTTCCCTGAGTGCTCACAGCTGGGCTCTGCCCCGTATGGAGGAACAAAAGGAAAGGCTTCATCAATCTCACTCTTATTAAATTGGCATGCCTAATATATTTTGCTAAAATGTGTTCATCGTGCTGTTTAAAAAAAAAACCAGGTTAGAAATCTACTGACAATAAATGAAGATTTATTGTTTTCCATGTCATTGGGGCCCCTAATACAGGTTTGGAATACTAACTGGAATTTGTGAAAGGGTGGAAAAAAAATGTCCGGGTGCCATTTAATTAACTATCTGGCCAATATTTCTCTCTTTTTATTGAAAAATCTGTAAGTTGCAACTGGCTTCAAGCACACTCTTGTACAACTCTGCCAACAGTCAGCAAATAAACACATTAAAATACAGAAAGCCTTGTACAACTCCAAGTGTACCAGATAAAAATCATACCTTGAATTGTGGAGATGGCTTGTTGTAACGAACTAGAATATAATAACTGGATTTTTGTAATTAAAAGGAAGTGATTGGAAGAAAATTAGTATTTATTTTATAAGCATAGCAGGAATATCTCTTGGTAAGTATGTCTGGGATAACTAAGATGAGTGCGGATGTGAGCAGTGCTTTCTTTTTAACTTAAAATATACTGGTAGCCTGATGTAAATAACCTATTTTATGCAAGTAACACTGCACAGGCATTTTTATTGTTCTCTGTATTATATTGTTATTCTAAGCGACACTGCAAGCTTTGATCAAAATACAGGAGATGCAAGTGTTAAAATTTCTACAAGAATCAAGTTTGGGGATTAATGCCTTACAAGACTTAATGAAAAGTACAATACAGAGAGTATTGTCTTTTTGGAGAGCTGATTTAAATAAACTTTCATATAATTTGTCCAAACAACATTGAGAGAGAGGGAACAGTATGAATTGTGAGTCGTAACTCTGTCTCTGGGATGCCCCAGAAGTTTTAAACTGGAAGTTTCTGTGCTTTCCTGGTAGTGGTGCCTCTCCTGACTCCTGTCCTGGGCTCGGGGCTTCCCTTGTGGGTGCTGCCCCGTGGTGCTGCTGCAGCTCCCCGACCCTTATGGAGATTGCACCCTCTGTTTGGGGAACAAAAGAAAAATTCTGGATTTGTCACTCAAGGTCAAAGCACTGGCATCAAATGAATAGTTCAGTTTTTAGTTTAAAATGCTGCAGACAGCATTTTATGGGTACAGAATATGTAAAGCTCAGCTTTTCTGTAAGATTTACCAAAGGGAGAAAAAAGTCTGAACCTGTGTGGTGACACATTAATGCCATGTCAAGTGACTATGTTTTGGGGAGATGGAGACCAGGTTTGGAATAGTTTAAAAGACAACTAAAAGAAATCTAAAACTATTAAATTAACTTTCTTGCATCTCACAGCCACTGGAGCTCTTGCAGTCCTGGTCAGGCTTCCAGTGGTAGCTCTCGGGTTGAAAGGTTAATGACTCATTTACTAAGCAGTGCAGTTTTCTTTCATTTTTCATTTACAATTATCTCTTCTCCTTTAAAAACTGAAAGGCCATTCCAAAGCGTATTGTACTTAAGCATTATTGCTGTCAATTAAAGTTATTAAATCCTAGATCTTTAAAAATGAAATCCAAGTATGCTTTAAGACACTTGATCGCTGCATAGCCACTCTGTTATAGAAGTGACGAGTATATCGAGGCAGCTCTGGACATTTGCAGATGTTTCTTTCTAAGGATTGAAATGTTCATTTGCATGCCCATTTTGTGGGGATTCTAGGGGAAAAATGGATACTGAAGGAAGAGCCTTAAGGATGGTGGAAGCTGCTGTGTTGGTTGTGAGTTGCTGGGGCAGGAGCTTAGTGAGAGCTGGAGAAAATTGGGGTGAGCAGATGAGATGATGCCTTGTATGTAGGGGTAATAAAAGATAAGAAGAGCCACATCCTGAGCCCTGCTTAGGGGGGTGATGAGGAAAGAGGAATCGCCAATACCTTGCAAATCATAGGCCGAAAAAACTGAGATACTGGTGGTGGTTTCACGGAATGGAAGATGAGGGCAAAAGCCAAATTTTTCACAGCCATTTGATACGGTATTCATGTTCGTGCTCCTTTGTGAATTCCTTAAATTAGCAATTTCACTTTTCTGCAAGTCTACTGTACTTTGACTCTTAACTGAATTAAGTCCCATTATAAATGACATCTTTCCAACAGTCAGAATACAGGTTAGCGCTCCCAAGAGGAGTGCTTTAATGAGGTTATTGCTATGACAGCTCAGCTTCAGGCAGCACACGTGCCACTTCGAAATACCCTCTCTCTCCTCAAATATTATAGCAACTTCTGTGAGCGGATTCTAAAACTTCCCTTTTAGTGGAATTTACGACCAGCACTTCGTATTTCTATTCTTCCAATAATGCAACTGAGGATTTGACAGTCTGCGCTGTTGATTTCTGCTTTTACTTCTGAAATGTTAATAGCTATACATGGTTTGACAAGTTAAAGAAACAACAAGGTGTTAACTCATTGGCCATTTCAAAGGATGATCTATGGACTAAGTCAACAGATTTACAGGAAGAACAGGCACATACACTGCAGTGTTTACAGTGGAAATGTATGGGACCCATCTGTCTTAAGTTCATATGAGAGAACTTCTCAATAGGTGGAAATTGTTTATTATATACTGTGGCAACAAGTAGGAATGGAAGCATTCCCATTACAATGCAGCCATGTAGGTAGATGCAGTGATTTGTCTCATCAGAGGAGCTGGCTGGTCTACAGCCGTGCTGTGTATAGTATCTCTTTGATCTCCAAGATGTTAAATCATGCAGTTATATTTCTCAGAAAGACTTTCAGTGTGAGTCTGAGAGGTTAATGTAGAGGCAAATGCTGGTGTAGAAGCCAGCAGTCAGGGGCTGCTTCTGTTGGCTGCAGTGCAAAAGGTGTTGGCTGTCGGGGTGCCTGGGCAGGCACTGGACTTGTATTGGCTTTGCCACTGCTGCCTGCCCCAGTCGTGTGGGCTCCCTGGGTAGCAGAGAAAGAAGCCTGTCCTCTTGGAAACCAATTCACCCCATTCCTACCTTTCTCCTCTGGCTCTGTTCTTGCCTAATACCAACTTCTGCACTGTTCAATGAAGGTAAGGTAGTTCTAAGCCTAAGGCTTTGAACCTCAGTATGGTCCAGAATAATGTTGCTACTAGTATCTGAAAAAAAATGAACTACTATTTAACAATGTTCTCTGAAAATGTTGTACCAGCCTTTAGGAAGGATGGTGGTGGAGTAAGCAGTCAGTATTGTGAATATTTCTGTGTTGCTGCTTGCCTGTGAAATAGCAAAATGTCATGTTTAAACTCAAATGAGCAGCTTTAAAATGTATTTTTGCTGCCTTGGTGTTTTCCAGTTGCTTTGTAGACATGGGTAACTTCATTGTTCAGTCTCCTCTTCCTTCCAGACTTTGAAAGTGAGTTTTTAAGCGTATGACTTTGACATGCAGAAAGGAGTCATACTCAAATCTGACATGACCTATATAAATATTGCCTTAAACAGTGGCCTGGATGAAAAGGCTTATTCCCTTTCCATAGGTGCTAGTTTTCTTGTCTGCTTAGCTGTGAATTGTTGCAGCTGCTTCTCATCTGACATGTGTGTCTACCCACCAGTGGGTGCTTTGCCACCTCACTACCTGTTGGAAACAAACTTCTTTATCACTACTCATCTCAGTGAAATTACACCTAGGAAGATGCTCACGAACTGTGTATTCAACCCCAGAAAGCTTTGCCTTTTTGAAGTTAATTGGTTTAAAAGATTTTTTTTGTTTGCTGCTGCTTTAGAAACAGTGCACTATAAAGATCTGGATTATTTTTTTTTGAGTATTTTATTGTGAGCTAAAATACCTCGGTACTAAAGAGTAAAAAGGCTGGCTGTATAAATCAATGCTTCATTGTATTTATTATGCTATTTACTAGGCCTCCAAGTATACTAAATTTTTATAAATGCAAAATCATTCAGCTGTATCCAAATTGGCTCAAAAGATGCTGATGAGAACATTTAAGGTTTTTGCAGGTTCGGATAATACCGTTGCCGTAAGTGTGCTTGTCCCAGTTTCTTTCTATGACTGAACTGAAAGTGCAATTTCTGTATAACTTTAATGACCGGTAAATAGGTTCAAATATTCCACACATTATATTCTTTTTCCTATTCTCTGTTTGGCTTGCTTGGCCATTAGTGCCACTTATTCCCTGATCATAATTTGTCCTCTTTGGAAAGAAGGTGAGATGGAGATTAGCAGGTGTTGTTGTCCCCGCCCCCCCCCCCCCCCCCCCCCCCCCCCCCCCTTCCCACCCAGGAAAAAA